>NW_027108392.1:916185-939274 GCF_000696795.3 Halyomorpha halys | reverse complement strand
ACAAACGGTCGAAATTGCCAATCCATTACAAAAGACTGATCTACATGACTATTATAAGGCCTATCTGGACATACGGAGTTGAGCTTTGGGGCTCCTCTAAACCACCAAATTCCTCCCGATTCCAATCTTCTTATTATTTATATTCTTATCATTTAGTATGTGGGTATACTGGAAATTTTAACATATTATGAGTCTATACAAATAAATAAAACTTATACTAAATTAAGTATTATTTCCGATCACTGGAAAAGAAAAATTATAGTGCAATAGAGAGTATAAAATAGATCCTGTTACAGGCAAAACAAAAAAAAAAGGAAATAATTGACAAAGGAACAAAAAAAAAAATAAACATACTAAAAAATACAGTGTAACATGTAAATATTGTATCTTTGATAATTTGTTTTGACCTGTGTTTGTATTATAAATTATATGATTGATCAGTATAATATCTATTGTAGCACAAATATTTGGGCAGCATGCCTTATTAAATAAAGCATTTCTCTTTGCTGATTCAATGATATTTTAATAACAAATAGAAAAATATAAACATTGATACTACTATCACTAAGCTTTCCCTACTTCATCGCAAGCAGAATGAAGAGCTTAAAACGTCTTTGGAAATGCATTTGGTTCTAAAATATCGATTAATTTAAAAATATATATCTTGATAATGACATGATAATTTCAAACCGATTTATCAGAATCATCGAGCAGCAACACTGCGAATGTCACCCGAACATGTAAGTATAAATATGTTGCTCTATCTCGTGGAGGAGAAAGTACAATGGAGGGGATAAACTGCCAGGAAACGTGAAGCCAAAAAGGAGAGACTTGTGATCCTATTTTTTTTTTTATATTTAAAATCATAAATATTTAACTTTCTTATACATGATTATCCATAACAAATCCACTACCATATAACCTCCCACTCACACAGGCCAGCCTTGTTTTAAAATTAATTTATTTTATTTTAAATTGCATTTTTGTCTCAATCTGGTATTTATTCTAATTCTCAAAATTCTATATTACATTTAATTGTAAATAATAACCAATTTCTCCATTTATTTTTATAAATTTATTTTGCTTAAAATCTCTGCATAATGTTGGATTAAATTCTTAGTATCTGTTTTAAAATTAACTGTGTAATTGATGTTCTCTGATATATAAATTGAGCTTGGTAAAATGAATATATAATATAAGCTATTAAATATTTAGATGTTAGTGTTGAGACAAAAAAGGATAACAATTTTTGATTTATTTAATAAATAATTTATGTTTCTCAGACGGACTTGAATCCCGGTTTTGGTTATGATTATTTTATTTTATTGCAATAATCATATTCATGAGACGATTTAGACCCATGCAAGTTAAACTATGGTGCTATATGCAGAGATAAATAAAATTCTACATTAACCTATTTATAGATGGCTCATAAACTAAGCATAATATTTGCAGTTATAGTTTTACAACGTGATACAAAGTTTAATTAAGTATTAAGATAGCATCTATCACAATTTTATGGCGGCTATAAAGGACCACATATAATATTGCACCTTGTGCATTTTAATACATAACTCTTATTCAATTCAGTCGTTTGGCATTTAGGTGAAAATTTAATATATCTTGCATTTTATCACCCATTGCCGAAGGGTATAAATAACGTCATAAAATTATTGCTAATTATTGGAATATTTTAAGATAAAGTCTCGAGTCTCTCTTATTTCACAGGATATTAGTGATGATCTAGATTTTGTTTGAAGACCTTTCATTAATAATATTGTAAATTACACTCTGATAAATAAAAATCTCAATGGCATAAATTTGACATTATATTATCGGGAACAAAAGCAATAAATTATAACTGTTCTCCATTTTTAGTTTATCCCACGTACACTCCACAGAGCACAACACAGATACCAAGAAGTGATACATCATTTCAGCTTGACGGCTCCGCAATGGGCTTCTGTTATCTTTCAACCAATGGGGTGCATAGCCCGTGATGTGGGACGTCTCCAGGCAACGATGACTAAATATTTTGCGTAAGCCTAACTTTTCTTGATCATATCAGTCCAGATTAAAAAAAAAAAATAAATAACCCAAAACATACTATCTTGTAACGATTCTTTGATTTACGATCAGTCAGACCAGAAAGTTAAAAATAAATCCGGAACGGACTTTCCCAACGTATTAATTAGGAGGTTTATATGTTTTGGAATAGACATGGTATTTAGCAACATAATGGAGAAATTCATAAATACTTCGTGAATTATTTTTTTCACAATTGAAATGAGAAAAAAATAGTATTTGATAAATAAAAAATAATACATCTTAGAGCTTAAACAGAAAATATAAATCATCTTTTTACAATTGCAATTGGTTAACAACTTTGGGTAAAAAAAAAAAATTAGGAACCTAGACTTGTAATTTTCATTGAAACTTGATTCGGGACTTAAATTTAAGCTATTGTTTGTAGGTTACTTACAATTAATATTAAGAACAAATAATCATAATTAAAATAATAAGCTACTAAGGCCAAGTACACAACCATGCCAATCCTCAAGAACATCCTCTTACGACATCCTTAATCCCTCGCATCTAGCACCTTGTATAGGCACAACAGAATTAACTATTACGAGAGAAAATAGTTCCACTGTCGAGTTTCCGGTTCAGAGGAATACTTTATTACAAGTTTGCAAATTCAGTGCGACATGTCACAATCTCACAACAGATCATAACACTAAAAAAAAAGGCAATCCTTCCCCGCCGGACCCGTCCCACTAAATCCCCGGAGAGCGACGGCTCTATATCACTTTTGAAATATTAGCTTAAAACGGGAAAGAGAGACTATAAGATAGTTTAATCGAGCAAAATATTTTAAAAACGCCTGAAATTAAAAAAAAGGCATCAAATCCTCCACTCTAGCCCTCCATGCTAGCCTTACTTATCTGACTTTTCGAACAGACAATTATAGCGAGTAGGTTGATGAACGACATGTCACAATCTCACAAGAGGAGATCATAACAATAAAAAGGCAATCCTACCCCGCCGGATGCGCCCCGCTAAACCCCCTGAGAGCGACCCCTAAACCTAAACCTCTCACAGCAATTTTACAAACTTTTATTAAATAAAAGTTGTATGCATAGTAAAGTTTTTGAACACTGCATTCCATTATAACACAACCAAGTAACGAATAAAGGAATGCTGTCACATTTGTATTCATTATTCCATTTATTACAAAAACCAGTAGAAATCAACTTGTTCGTAAGCCTTTCGTAATGATAACCATTTACTTTTAAAATCTTTTGAGCAGATTAAAAGATATTCAGAATTTTTGTATCACGCAATATAATATTTGCGAAAAATTAACTCTGACTGCCAAAATTCGTGAAAAATTGTGAAAGAGGTGTTATGAAGTAACAGACGCGAGCAAACATATTGGACTCTTGATTTTTATCAGAAATTAAATTGAAATACGGAAAGACACACTATGGTGCAATCTGGATTCACCGTTGGAAAAATCTTATCCAAAACATGTTAGGGAGGTTGGGCCTGAACATGTTCAGGATTGACTGTTCAAACTTTTCTTTCTATTGGAAAGACAAATATCTAAAAAAAGTTTTTTTTTTTTAATAATTTATTTATTGTTATTTACAACTGTATACACATATATACAACAAGTAAATTTGCTGTAGGTGACGTAGTGACATGATACAAACATGTGGAGAATCTAGCCACTGATAGAACTCCAATAACATTTCTAGAGGAGAAGATCTCGAGGCCATCTTATTTTCAGACGCCTTCAATTTCGATTTCAATTATTAGGTAATGAAGGAGAAGCCAGGTTAGAAACAAGTGGATTTGGGTGGTTGAGAAGTTTTTTTACGGAAGGAACGGTATCTGGTTCTGGCCAAATCGGCAACATATGGAAGATTGAGGTCCTGATGGATGACTTGATTTGTGACAAAGTAAGGAGTATTAAGGATTTTACGAAGGATTTTGGATTGTAAGGATTGGATTCTGGAGGAATTTGATGGTTTAGTGGAGTCCCAATGCTCAACTCGATTGAACCTTATAATAGTCATGTAGATCAGTCTTTTGTAATGGATTGGCAATTTAGACCGTTTGTCTAGTAAATATTGCAATAGTCGGAATCTACGAGCAGTTTCTTGTCTTTTTAGTCTTGTATGAGGATTCCATGTCCATAAATGTTCCATAAAAAAAATTAAAAAGGGTATTGATAAAGTCAAATAAAACAACAATTTTTTTATAAGGTTGATAGACTTCCAAAAAGTTATTGATATCAAATTGTCCCTTCCACTGAGAATAGTCCATATATTGGATTGATAGTAATATGTATGTATCTATTTATAAATATAGAATATGAAAAGAAGTGACGTTAGAAAGAGTTTTGCTAGTAAGACTAGTAATAGTAAAGTCTTTCAGAAGCCGAATAGTTCCTTCCTCTGTACTCCCTCCGAGTTGGGGGCACTTTAACTCGATAGCCAACTGTACTCCGACTACAGAGAGCCCCAAGAGTTGATGGGATGGATTTAATAGTTAAATTAGGGCCAGGCGGGGTACAATTAGGATCGCTAGTTTGTTAGCAGTTGCAAGGTTTGTTTTAACTTAGGGCCAACTAACCCTTTGCCCACTACTACCTTTACGAACCTAATGCCTTTGTCTTCGGGCTTAATACTAATGTAAATGAAAGTGAAGTTTATATTGAAATATTTTTTCCAATAAGTACACATAAAGCATAAATATTCATTTTATTTCTCTTTTTTTTTCATCGTCACCGATAATTCGACATTTATAATTAAACTGTTAGTTTCTTGGAGATTTTGATTAATTTCACAACTAGAAAATGCAGTTCTACAGTTCCATAATAATTCAAGGATGATGATTTATCGTTTTAACAGATGAACGAGTCGTTTTTAAAATCATGATGTTTTCAGAAAGTTACATTTTCATAAGAAGAAATTTTATAAAATTTTTACTTGACCATTTTTGCGTTAATCCACGGAAAAATACGTTTGCATCCTGTAAATTGAAGTGTTAGATAAAATTGATACGTGATCATTTAGGCACTAACCGGCATAATCTCTGAAAATACAATATAAAACCGATCAAGGAGAGTAGGACCCGGTTGCATTGATTACAAGAACCAAAGATAGATACGAAACTCTTGAAACTTCATTAGTTAGAAAATGCAAAAACAGAGTAGTGTAAGATACTATATTTATATGAGAAAATATAGCATGCATAAGTATGTATAACTTATCTCCTAGAGTGCCCTTCGATAACTCAATACTATTCCGAATGTTTATTAGTACCCGGCGTTTCTTATATGCTGAAATGAAAAAACTGTAAAAGAAATGCGCAGAAGAATAGACGAAAGGGAAAACTGGTTGAAGATGATCCCAGGAATAGGAATAGCCTAATAAATTATAAGAAGGAATTAACACAATGAAGCAGAAAAGGATGAGCAATAAACAGCTCGATGTTGTGCCACAAAAGGGAGAAAGGAAACGAGCAATGCCATTTTCGGGTTTATGTATTGGTAATGCTGAGTGGCGCACAAAAGAAACCTTATCCTGTCAAAGCCACATGTACCATGTGTCAACTGTATTTACAATTATTTGTAAGATAACAATTAGAGTGTTTATTAATACAAGTATATAATTAAATAAAGGCATTTATGAAGCCACAATTACAGTTGGATAATTCTTGATGCCAAAAACATGTAATATGAAGGAAAATTATCGGAAGTGACATAAAAATTATTTTTTGTTTCTTCCATAAATACAAATCTTCCCTGCTTTTGGTAGTGGTCCTATTTTAAGATATTAAGGATTTTTTATAAATTAAATTTTAAGATGGAAACTACAAACGACTGACATGGAATCCTCATACAAGACTGAAAAGACAAGAAACTGCTCGTAGATTCCGACTATTGCAACATTTACTAGATAAACGGTCCAAACTTCCAATCCATTACAAAAGACTGATCTACATGACTAGTATAAGGCCTATCTGGACATACGGAGTTGAGCTATGGGACTCCACTAAACCATTGAATTCCTCTCGGATCCAATCCTTAAAGTCCAAAATCCTTAATGCTCCTTACTTTGTCACAAATCAAATCATTCATCAGGACCTCAATGTTGCCGATTTTGCCAGAACCAGATACCAATCCTTCCATGATAAACTTCCCAACAACCCAAACCAACTCGTTTCTAACATGGCTTCTTCTTCACTACCTAATAATCCACCTAGGCGTCTGAAAAGAAGATGACCTCCAGATCTTCTCCTTTAGAAATGTTTTTGGAGTTCTATCAATGGGTAGATTCTCCACATGTTTGTATCATGTCATAATATCACTTGCAGCAAATTTACTTGATGTGTATATATGTATACAGTTGTAAATAAGAATAACTAAATTATTAAAAAAAAGAAAAAAAAAAGATGGAAACTCATCCAATTTTATAATTGAATTCATAAATAAATACACAAAACCCCTCTCAGCCCCTTATACCCTTTTATTTGTTAATTTTCCTTTATAACCAAAGGCGACAAAGAGAGTTGCCGCAGACACAAGAGATGGACGATCCTAAGCTAATAAGGACACGGCGGCGGGCGATACGGCACTAAATGCCCATTATCAGCTGCCTTTGAAAAGATCTTTTCCTCGAGGTAGAAGGAAAGAGGTTTAGGCTGGCCCAGAACACAGGTAATGAGTTTTGTCATCAACAGAATCGTTAGCCACCACCTGTTCCCCTTCTTAGCCCCGGCCGAAATATCATTGTCGTTTTTCCAGGTACTTAGCTCCACTGTAGGCTTGGTAAATGTTTCCTATTATAGTTGTTAAGTAGAAAATAAATAAAAATGAGCATGAAGATATTTTCTAGAGCCATCCGTTCCGCCTCAAATAGTACAAAACTAATTTGGAATAAAAAACTGAAAGTTTCCTCTCCAGATCTAATAAGCACAATTATACCTGGAATTTCATATTGTTTAATGATAACCTCTATCTCTAGTGATATTATCGGAATAAAATTTAGCGTTAATTGGTAAAATAAGTGCTATGGTCTGTATGGTCAATGAGAGATAATAAATTAAGCAAAACATTTATTACATATATCATCAAAATCAATTTTCACCATTAGTTCACTTCTTTATTCTTTTTTACATTTGAAAAACGTTTTGGGCTCCTCTGCTGTTATGCAGTGATCTGAAACTTGGATAAATAAAATGACAAAATGAGGGCATTTGAAGCCAACATTGTTTTAAAATAGCAACAATAAAAGATAAGCTGGTTAATAAAAAAATTAGGAATACATAAAAATGAGTTTTAACCTAAAAAGAAAAATTTCCACAAATTAATAATAAAAACTGGATAATGGGTAGAGGAGCCAGAATCATTATAAACCAGCTTATTATTTAGAATTTGTAGGGACCTCTTTGCGTAGATTTTTTTTTCATTCTTATGCGTTTGTTAGTACACAAGGAATTAAGCAATAATTCAAAAATAACAAAAATTAGTGTCTTTTCTTGTACAAATTTAAACATTGATTATAGATACATTTAATTCACTGAATAATAATCCAAATTATTTTGTTTTTTATTGAAGAGAAATAATAAAATTTTTCACAATTAAGGACAATAAACGTAAGTGTTTTAAGTATTAATTTTTACATTATATACGGAAAAAGAAGAATGAAGAAAAATTAAATAAAATAAATATGAATGACAAAAGTTCCAAAATTTATGGGAAAAATTAAAAGGAATATTTACCAGGAAAAAAAGCGTCTAAGTTTATTTATTCAAACCTTGTTACAAACCTGCATACCATTCGAACTTTCTGCTTTATAAGCATTGGCATGGCAACAATACGGCCACGTAATTACGCAAGCTTATACATCACTGCTCCGTTCCTATGGGTCGTAGCGTGATACTATAAGACCTAAACCTTCCTCATTAAACACACAATCTAACACAGAAAGAATTTTTCAAATCGATCAAGCAGCTTCTAAAATTAGCTCTGCAGCTTTACATACAACAATAGATAAAATGCCTTGCTAAGGTTGAGCAAAATTTTATTGATCTAAAACCAAACATCAGAACCATCCAGCCGCTGGATTTTATTACCATTTACTTATTTGATTCCCATTTACAACAGCTAAACTCAGTTATACTATCAGCTGTTCCAAGCCCACTGTTTATACATATAGTATACAAAGGTATATCATAGTGTATTATTCCACGCCACAGGTAAAAAATACCAAAATTATACTGGAGGATTGCAATAATGCTGGATTAAACATGAAACAGGTAGAAAAGCAGGGGGAAAATTTCATATTCTGCTGTATCAAAGCATGGAATTCGGCTTATATATCCTAATATACTGTATTGGTTTGCAGAGCATGAAGCTTGAAGTCAATAGGTATGCCATTTGGAAAATGATCAAAGAGTATAACTCCCTCAAAATTCCGATAACGCGAATTCATCGGAATATGTGCTAAACCTAAACACCGTCATACAAACATGTTGTATTCCTTAATTTTTAATTACACAATTTTATCCCATTTTAAACCAGCTTTTTAATTTTATTCAAAATTAAATCTTGAAAAAATACTATATTAATAGTAATATAGTACAGACAAATTTACATCCGGACATTATAAATTTATTTTAGCTTATTTTTTGGTTGTTTTTATGGTAAGGCACAATGCTACTAACTCCAAGGACCCGGATTAAAATTCGGCTGGGAGAAACTTGTTTTCTGTTACACTGTAGCCGTGAGTCAACCCTGTGAGTTCTGGAGCTCTCTTGGGGTTCACCCAGCCCCTTAAATTGGGTACCCTTAACTAGGTACAAATCTGGCGGTCGAGCGTGATTCTGACCAAATGGCCTCCTTGCACAACCGTTGGTCTGGTAACACTACTTCCTTACAAAGTACTGCACCTCAACCATTCATGGATTGTTTAATTAATAACTTAGTTAATTAGTTTTTACTCACCTGCAATACTCTGCATCATTGTAGTATAAATTCCGTTTTCTTTCTTGCCTATTGTATTATGTATATTGTTTAATTTCACACATTTTATATGTTAATTTATTATTTTTGTATCTGTATATATGTTAATTTCAATTACCCATCAATCATACAACAAAGATCACTTCCAACAAAAGGTAATATAATAAGAAAACTGAAATTCCTCAACTATTACTTTATTAAAAAAGTTAACAACTTTTTTGGTACTTGACTTTTTTGCTGAAAATTCTATTTAGCATAGCACTGTAAGCCTTATCAAGATTATGGTGAAGCATTGATAGTAATCAATTATTGTGAGTGCAAAAATTAATATTATACATTTCATCCATCTATTTTCATAGCAGGGAAAAAGACCAGAATAAGACAAGAAAGTAATTTAATCACCGCATCATTTTTGGGGTAGTGGAATAAAATGGGTAAAGAAGCGATAAAAATGGGAATGTTAAACGGATAGATGTTAGTAAAAGCTAAAAATAAAAAAGAGGACATAATAAAATATGTATAAATTATGTTCGAGGATATTTAAGGCTTACCACAAAGGGAGATTCTAAGCGCACAAGACGGCAACTGGTCGATATCTTAACAACAACAAAGTTGAGTTCCCATCAACACTTGCTAAGTCGAACAACTCAAGTGCCTTAGGTTCAGTACCTACAAGATACATATAGCATAAAATTTGCTCGAATTACGTCGAGTAATCCATAAAAGGTCGTACTTATTTAAAAAGTTAGTAAATCTCAAAAACAAGAACTAAGTACGATATATCTCGGGATATTCTGTACAGAAATGTAGAAATTTTGAAATAAAAAAAGTATTTATGTCAGTAAATTTCCGGTCATACCAATAACTAAAACTAGAAAAATATTTTTAAAGAATTGGTAAAATTTTTCGTAACGAGTTTCCTTATTTTTATCTAAATTGTTATTAATGATTACATAAAAAATACCAGTGTTTTCGCACAGAATTTTAGTTAATGCGATAATATTTCAAAAATGGTGTAACATATTTTGAACTCCAAAATACAAACTTTAAATTCACAAAACTCAAAAAAACAGTCACAAAGTAACAGGAGAAGACTGTTTTCTATACATAGATGTATTACTGACCGTACTATACTCTTAGATAACCCGTATTCAATCAATTTAAAATTCAAAGAAGCAACATAGCGATATACACTATAAGCAACATTTAGTCTACATATTCTGTTACTAAGAGATACAATATTAGATTATAGAACAACGGAAAGGTGGAGAGAGAAAAGAGCTATTCCAACTAATTGTAAATTAATCTAAATTGATAAGCATTCTTTTTGGTAAAATAACAGAACAAAAATATAGTTTTTCAAAAAAAAACTTAAATATATTATTCGTGTATTTTAAACCTATCAATACAACGTAAAGGCTCATATATTCTTTCTAAAGTAATACACACCTAATGGACTATTGGAAGCTACCCTCGCTCAGGGGAAAACAATAATTTGTAGAAGATTGTTCTACCAATAGAAATACTTTATTTAATAAAGTAATATTAAAATATTACTTTATAAAAAGTTCAAAACAATAAAAGGAAACAAAATGGGTCATAACATAATTTAATTACAAATAAATATAAAATAATATAAAAAATAATTTCGTACGTTGCAATAGCTGATAAATATTAATTCCCATTATTTCGCAGAAGTTGTAAAAAAATATTTTTAGATTGTATTGGTATCCAGTGTTATAGCCAATAGAAAAAAAAAATATAAAAATCAGTTTAATAAGTATAAGATTCTTTCCTGAAAAACAGTATTATTGAAGACAGTGTAGTAACCACTGTGCTGTGCACAATTAATTATACATGACCTATCTAATATAAGGTTATACAATAGAGCCTATCTTACACCCTCTGTACGAAGATATATTAATTTTTATAAACAACTAGTTTGATGCCAGATATTGATTTCAAAATAAAATTAATGCCTTTAAAAATAAATATGCAATCAAATGAATGGGTCTTCTGAATAGGAGTAGATAAATTAGTATTTTTTAAAAATATTAATGAGGCACTCATAAATATTTATTGAAAAGTTACTTTACTTAACATTTTGAACTGGTAATAAGATTCCATTTATCGCAACTGCAGTAGTATTATTATTACGATAGTATTATAATATGTATATAATGATCGGTATTCAGTTTGTTCCTAATCTAAAATTTTTCTATTGTATTTTTTTTTTAATTTCTACATCTCATTATCTGTGTGTATTATTTGATATGAAACTTTTTGATTTTTAAAATATTTCTTTTTGAAATTTTAGTCGTACTTATACAGTTTTTTTATATTTTTTTATTCGACTATCGGTCATTCACAAAAGCTATCTATTTTTTTCTCAATACTTACTGCATTTTTTATGGCATTAAAATAAAAGTAATTATTATTGATTGCAGTAGCAATATAACTTCTTAGAAGTAAAAGTTAAAATTAAAATTGAAGAACAGTATGTCTATTTCTACGTAACATACAACATGTAAACACGAGAGAGGCTTTATTTAGCCATGCTGCCCAAATACATTGGATTGCTATAAAACACAGCATACCAATCAATACTATAAAAGATACAATGATTTTTTTCTTGTGGTGTCTCTTTCTTTCTCCGATTTTGGTTCTTATTCCTTTATTTTGATAGTTCAACATTAAAGAGGGAAAAAATTATAAACATAAATATACTGAATTAATTTACATTACATTAGTTTCTACTAAGTTAAGATTACTATTGTGGAAAAATGGTTAACTACTATTCATCTAAACTTGGGCTATATTTGCATTAAATAAATCAATAAATTACTAGGCTTCAGAAAAGGAAGACAAGTTTCTACACTGGCATAATATTAGGACATGTGCTTTATAGAGCAGAATTTAATCATCAGGGCGTGAACTAATATGTATGGTACAATGAGCTAATAGTGGTATAATATTTATTAAGATCTTGGTATTTGTGAACTTAATATTAAGTCGAAAATTCGGGTAAGATATCTAACGATGTCAAAATATTTATTAGTAGGATAGTAAAAAAAGCAAATAAAAATGCACAACTTTAATGAGAAATATATGTATGTTGACCGTAAAAATTGATATATAGGGAGATGGTCAGGGTTGCGGTCAATAGTGTCACTAGTGTCAATAGTGTCGATAGTGGTCACTATTGACCGCAACCCTGACCATCTCCCTATATATTTTAATGAGAAATGTTCAAAGATAGCGCTATCAACAGCAATATCAAAATAGCGTTTGAAACATTTTTATAAACTAAAATTTCATTATTTGTTTATCGTGTGTATTAGTACAAAACAAACAAAAACCTAGTGTCGAGAGAAATGTATTGAAGCTACAAGAAGTTAAAAAAAAAAAAAATATCGTTAAAGGTTATTTTTCTTACATCTTCCTGTTAATTTAGGAATAGATGTTTCAATCACAATATTTTATTAATATTGTCAGTAAATATGGCATGAACGAATTAATTTAGTATCATTACCTAATATATAAGGTGAGTCCGATTGTAATATTTGACATGAAACAGTCTTTCACTATTAAATAAAATAAAATATATATATCCAAAAAGAAAAGGAAAAAGAAGAATCGACAAAAAGTATTTACAAAAGGCTGAGGAAATGAAAATGGGTTCGGTCTGTCAACATTACTTTAGTTCACCTAAAAAAAGTCTGCAAGGGGTGAATAGAAAAACTTACCGGGAATAGAAAAAAAAGGAGACAGATTGAGCCAGGCTATGTATAGAAGGTAGGACATTGCTGATGGAGAAAAGCCTAAGAGAGAAAACAAAAATAAAGATAAATAAAAAAATTATTCAAACATAATATTAATTACCTTTTTTTTAAATTAAATTAAAATTGAAACTGAATCCTCAAACTTCCTATGGCTCTTTTAAGACTATGATAATTGTGGTGTGATAGTAACATCATCATCAATCTTCCCTAATAAAAAATAGACTTTGTAGTTCTATAGAGGCATTCTATATTCCTGTTTAAACTTTTATAACTTTTAAAAAGATGTATATTAGGGCATCTTCAGCGGCCAAGTTTGGATCAAATGAGCTGAAATACGAAATTTTGGGTTTAAAGCAGAACAATATCAAAGGAGTGAGGGTAAATTTCAAGATATTGAGTACTTCCGCTACTTTTATGCAATATTTAAAGGTTTCGTACTTTAAACCATCTCCACAGCCCCACCAAATTGATTTAGAAGGTAGCAACATTGTTTATGAATCGATGTGGCCTAAATTTGTTTTTCTCATCTCCTCCTATTTTCACGGCTTATAGCATTAATGGTGCGATACAGAATTGAGCTCTGAGGTTCTTCCAAACCATCGAATTCCTCTTGTATCCAATCCAAAATCCTTGATGCTCCTTATTACGTCACAAATGAACTCATACACAAAGACCTTAACATCCCTTTCGTTACAGATTGGTCCGATATGCGTCTTTCCAAACTCCTTACCGATAATCCTCCGAGGCGTCTGAAAAGAAGATGGCCACGGGACCATCTAATTTAAATTAATGTTTGAAGTACCACCATTGGGTAGTTCCTTCCTATTATAACATGTTTGGAATATTCTTCATATTTACTTATTGTATTTGTTTTTATAGTTGTAAATTGAAATAAGTGAATAAAAAAAAAATAAATTCGGTGCTACAACGGGTCAAATCCATCTCAATAAGCAGTCGCTTGGTGTCTACTGTCAGCCAGTTGTGGACTCCCATGTTCCTCGTATCTCCAGCATGACGTGGTCTAATCTGGTAAATATAGACCTGATCTCTATTGTTATCTCCTCCGCTCGTGAACGACCATTATAAGTAGTTACTTCGAGGTCTTCTCATTGCAACGTAGCCAGCCTATCTCAGAGAGGACCGATCAATGACACCCACACCAGGCCCTCCAAGAGCATGTAAATTTCTTTATGGGTACTTCATCTTCCACTAGTGAATCCCGATTAAACTATATTTAATAGGATCTTTCGTTCTAATATAAGTAGATTTTATTGACAACCTTGAGTTACCGTCCAGATTTCCACTCTATAAGTAAGGGCTAGGCGAACTAAGATTTTATGCAAAATGATTTTTGTTTTTGTAACAATAGTACGCGAACGAAATTCTTCTTAAAGTCTCCGACGGCGTTTCCTGGATCAAATACGGGAATTCCGTAACATGCTGTAAGAAGTATGGTCCAAATCCCAGCTTATACTTATCTTATACTTGATCTTTTTTTGTTTAATCTAATCTGAGCGAAGACTAGGAGATGGATTGTTCGCGTACTATTAGTTATGAAGACATAATTTTTAACAAAGCACTAATTCACCTAGTCCTCAGTCAAGATTCCCCTTCTTTAGCGTCTGATGTTTCTGTCATGAATTGGTCCCCTCCTGAGATACGTTGGTCAAGTTGCTAATACGTACAACGTGAAGACTTCGAAATAACTACTGATAGAGGTGGTCCGCGGACGGAGAAGAGAAGATAAACAAAAATTTGCTGCATTACGCTACGTCATGATGGAGATGCGAGAGAACATGGGAGTCCTGAATGGCAGCAGACATCTGGTGGCTGCTTATTGAGATGGACTGGGCGCATCAACGCGTTGTAGTGCGGAATTGTTAATAATAATAAAAGCAATTCAGTGAAAAAAAAAATGTAAGAGACCAATAAACATAAACAATTGGTATTTTTCACAGTGATGTTTACCATAAATTTCTTTTTTTCTCATCCCTTAATTTTTCCGATAACTTCTATGACTTAAATGACTAGAAGTATATATAAGTATAGAAATATCTCAATTAGCAGCATATACCAACAAATGATGGTATCAATTGAAAAAGACATATTTAAATTGATGAACAGCATAAAAATTGGACATGCTACTTGTACAACAAGTAATAGTACAAAACAGAAAAAAAAAAACAATGTACTAACATTGCAATGAACATTTACGTTTTTCTTTCTTGCTATGTCCTTTTCTGTTTCTAGGTGAAATATCATATAGCCTTAATTTGCGAACCCCTTTTTTTATACAGCATAAAATATTTTACCATTATTCGTAATAAATGGTTGATTTTGTAAAAAAATATTTGCTACACAATGAGACGGTTAACATTCAATTTTACCTTCTAAAAAACTTTTAATCTTTTCATGCCATGAAAGGCTTTTCACTCAATCACATCAAAACAGCTCTCAATCTAAAGCATGAGATTTTGATCCACTTTTGACATAAAATGACGGATCACACAAGGCCAGAGGGTGATAGCACCGGTTTTCTAATTGAGCTTATATCATCGGCAAATATATTCATATTTGTTGGGTGGAGGAAACTACAATGTTTTATGGTGGTAAGTTATCTAATTATTTCAACTTTAAGAAAATTATGTAATCGCAATATACCCCCTGTCGGATTTAAGTTTATATAAAGTCGGGATCGGGGGTCTCATTTTCTGATGCCCTCCCTTGCCGCGGTCGCAGACCCCGAAGACGCTGCGACTGAAATGCCGCCCCAGCCTAAGCAACATGCAAGCAAGGACCTGACCTACCCCTACCATCACGCCAGAGTCCAGGACACGCTGGCCAGCCACTGAAGAGGAAAGAGGTCTTTTCAGACACCAGGCGAAGATCACATGGTTTTCACCATATTCGCCCACAGCACAACCTGGACGAGGAAAGCGGCTAGAAGACGTCACCGCGGCGGCGAAAACGTCATTCACCAGATAAGCCATAATATTATATAAGCCATAAGACCATCCAAATTTGTTCCTTTATTATATTACTACAGATAAAGATTACTAAACTAACACATTAACCATAATTGCCCCTCCAGAGAAAAAACTTTATTAATAAAAGGAAATATATGCATGCTAGTAATCAGAAAGTCTCACAATTTCCAGCCCCCCTTTTCCACACATTTATCATAATCGTAAAATACACTCGGGACACCTGCAGTATATAGCACGAGCAGGTCCCGACGTAAACACCCCCATTGGACACTAAAGTGGTTAATGTATTCACCCCTATTTCCAATTTTAGCCACTTTCTTTATGTTGCTTGATTTAATTAATTTTTTTATCTATGACTACTCGTTTTTAATAAATACTTTAAAAGTAAGGGATTGACTTCTATTACAATTGGTTTTATGATCCTTCTTTGAGATATTGCGAAGAGTCGTACATAAACCAATACTAGCTATAAATGAATGTTTGTAAGGTAGAATAAGAAAGACTACCACCTAAAGTGGTCGAAGCTCAAGGCTATTCTTCGCCGTTCGAGAGAGAGTAAGGCCTCAGGCCACTGCAGGATACTGTTAAACCAGCTTTCCAGGAGGTGAAGCTCATTGTTCTTCATTGTTCTCAACTCTTGTTCTTATTCTAGCATTTTATTTATAGTTTTTTTTTTTAGAATATAATTATAACACATTAATAATTTTCAGCCAAAATTTTGGTTTTACAAAGAGTTTCGTGAATATCTTGAAAATCAGGGGTTTCTGGAGAAAATGATAGAAGTCCTAGTGAAGATGTTTGCTATGCACCCTGAACTACCAGATAAACCTTTGGCGTAAGTGTCTTTACAAAAATATATTTCTTAGCGATCATCAAAATAATCATAAAATATTATCTCGGATTATTTAACATACTTCACTGATTTAATAACAGGATACTAACAATCCAACTGTTCAAATTTTGTCGTTATACGTGAATAATGTAAGGAAGTAACATTTATAGTAGGTTATATATTGTAAATAAAGTGACAAACAATGATAAAAGAATATAATTTAGATGCAATACTTATATATTTTTCCAGATTTATAAGAGATAATTATGATATCTCACAGAAAGAAGAAGACCGCCTCATAGCTGAATGGACAGCTATAACCGAAGAAATGGTAATGCTTGAAGATGAAGGCAAGGCTTTGGAGAAGAGAATCAAATGGCGCCTAAAACAACCGAGAGAAGAGGATTCGGGAGGAAGTGTCTGTGACGTATGGATGACCGAATCACATGATCGACTTAAGAAGAAGAAGCGGCAACCATTGGTAGATGAGAAAGCTGAGGCTTCGTCGGACAAGGAATCGTCCCCCTTCCATTGGGTAGATTCTGATCCAATCTCTGTGCCATCCAGTCCTTCGTCGTCCTTAAGGCAAATCGCATCGGAGGTCACACTCAATACCTTGGAAGAAGAACCACAGAAGGAGCGTTCTGTTACTCCGCCGTACCAATACGACTTCAAAGAGACAGATGAATCTTCATTATCCTTAGATGTTGGCTCGATTGAGTTGGAGTAAAAAGTAAACTCGATAATTTTTTTGATTGGGATTTTCATTTAATGTAATAGTATTACGTTTGTTTTGTAGAGTATACAATATTTTACAGTTAATATAGCATTTGTTTTTAGTCAATATAATTCAGATGAATATATAAACTTCGATAGTGAAAACCTTTTACATCTGTCACCGTTTTAGTGTTTAAGATTTGATTCTTTCTATATCCTCATTTTCTTCTTCCACATCTAAATCACAGTATGTGTCAAATCCCCTTTTTTTCCAAAACCAGTTTCACAACCGAAACAGAAAGACATCCCTTCTTCTGGTCACAATGAAATAGCAGTTCAGCGATTTTTTCACAAGATCGAGGGCGAAAGAGAAGAAGTATGCAGTGGAGTGGAGCCTGCCTTTCTGCTACAGTAATCACCTTTACCTCTTATACAATTGTAAGAAATGAATTTAGGAAGACATTAAGGTGCTGTACTTTTTTTAGGAAGTACGGGGCATGGACAGTATGAGGAAATTTTCCATCCTTGTTCTAGTCTGTAAAAGAAAAACCTTCTCCAGATAATCTTCAAAATACTTAGGGTTCTACATTTTTCCTAGTTTTCAACTTTTTAAGCTCGTAGTTGTCATAACAAAACATGACAATAGGCGGTAAGTGCAGATCTCTATTGTAAAGCATTTGTGTGCAATGAATACTTATAATTTATTTTCAAAACATTTATTTCCCACCTTCATGGTTCTCACTGAAGATTGCATAATGTGAATGCCACACAAGTTTTAACTTTTTTTCATGTTTACATCAGAAAAAAAAATCGTCTAGAAACGAAAAATGTCGCACATGTCCAACACACATATCTGCTTGAATAATGATCCTTCCAGATATCAACAACGCACTTACCCCTTATGCTAGTGCCTTTAGGGAGTTATTATTAATATTCAATCTGGCGAAAATCAACGTGACAGAAACGAGGGCTGGAATGTAATATATAAAAAATAATCATCTCAGGAACCTTGTTAGAAAAGAAAATCTACCAAAAAAGTCACATTTTGTACAATCACAGTTTTGCACGGTATACATTCAAGCAAGAAATTTGTTCTAAATGTATAAATAATTTTCAACAGTTCAAACTTTACCTTCAGGCAGTTCTAACATCTATTCCATCAAATAAAAAAAAATTAAAAAAAAAAACCTTAGTAATGAAGGGTGGTTTCAAAGTACGAGTCGTTAAAAAGAGAATTCTCTTTTGTCATTCAGTCCTTGTTCGAGGAATGAAACAAAAGGAGACTAAGGATAGGAGAATTAGGTATAATAGGGCCTATAGAATAAATTTCTAGTTAACACATTTTGCCTACAAAATGAGTTGGGAAGGAGGATTTAAAGCTGTCAGCTATAAAGATCTGTGAAACAATTCTGTTATAAGAGAGAAGAAAGGGGATAAAGTCGTAAAACCTTGTAATAAACTAGCCTCATTGATGATTTAACAGAATGTTTTTCTTTAACCATAAGTGATATGATATTTTTATAAAATAAATTTTATGTAGCGTTTGCATTTTTAATTAGTATTTTTAAAAATTCTGTTTACTTATGTGAAGAAAAAAAAAATTATCACACAGTTTTAAATATGCCATGGAAAATATTCTAGCTGAGAAAGATTAAAAAAATATTTTACCTCTATTCCATTTCTTTATTCATTTACCTTTATTATATTCAATTGTTTTATTATTTTTTGTTTTATTTATCTTCATGTAATTTGTCATTTTATCTTAAATTTTTTATAGCTTGAAAAAAGAGCTGTGAGAAAGAAAACTATGAATCACCATGTGATTTTAGATCAATAGTGCAACAATATCATTGTTGCATATCACTGGGGTAGACCTGATAGCTGCGGTGGGCTTAGAGTTGCAAAGCACTTGATTCTGAATATTATGGGTTCGATTCTCATCTGGGTCAGTCCATGATTATTTCAAGGTGGTCCTATATTAGGGAATAAATCATATGAAAAAATCTAGATATGCAAGATATGCTAAAATCATATGAATTTCACACAGAAACAGAAACATATTCTTGCGTATTTTGAAATATAAAGATCTTGAAACTAATAAGAATACTTACTTCTATTTCATCCGAAGAACCTGGGATTTTAAAATAAAAAAAAAATATTAAAGTTATGGACATGAGTCGTCCAATCACAAAACTCACAAACCAATAAAATTTAAAACTAGATTTCAGAGCCATTTTTTCCTTTGAATTATTTCCATAGATACAAAAATAGAAAAGAGAATTTTCATCTTTTCAACTAGAGATTGGAAAATACTAAAATACTGTAAAACTCTGTAAATTCATCTTACCGATTGCTGCATATCCATTTGTTCGATCTGCATCAAAACTTGTATCCTCAGCTGTTAAACAGAAACACTTACTTTGACTACGAAACTGTTACTTTTTTTTCTATTCAATGTTTTTCTGTTCAATCAATCTTCTATCGGTATTTTTCAATTATTTTGTTATCTTATTTAGCCATTAAGAACTGTAATGAACTGTTGTAAAACTAAATAATCAAAAGCTGTATATAAACTCAGGAGGCCGCTCAATATAATGCATTTGGACACTTAAAAGTGATCTTTGGGAGGAAAAAGATCTATCGAATATCCCCGCTGTCAGAACCGAAAACATGAACTTTACGTTGGTTGATAGTAGCACACATCTTCCTAGCAAGGAAGAGGACAACGCCAGTAGAAATCTTCCCACTCTTCTTACGTTCGCAGCAAAGTTACAAACCCTTCGAATAACCCTGATACAGAAGGTTCTATATCTACCACCAACGCTGTATTACACCTACACTGGAGGTGCAGACGAAGGTTAGATCTTGGGCCGATGTCATCGGTGAAAGTGATGTAACAGGAGCGGAGCAGAGCGGTAGCAGGCCCTACTTTCTTTCAAACTGTGAAACCAAAATGTGGGCATGGCCCTGGAGGTTAGAGGTCGACTTTGGGGTTACGAGGAATGTCTGCTATCGCAATTAAAACATACAAGAGCCGCCGATGATTGGCTACTACTTCTCTTCCTTACTCCTGTTGTTCCGTTCAAACAGAAGACGAGTAACACCAGCGCCACTTGTGACCGAGAAAACAAAAACACTCACAGTCGTTAGCGAGCCTTGGCCAGAGGCAGCCACTTATTTCTCACCATATATCTTCTACTAGATATTGAATGAGCAGAGACACCGTGTGGTGCCTCCCGGAACAGAAGAGGAAGAGAGAGTAAATCAAGAAAGGAAGAGAGGATAACCAAGCCATGGAGTTATACCTATCAATACAATTCAACCATCATCATCGGCGTCATTCAATCATAGACCCATTATTCAAAATTAACTAACACAACTGTTGTTTCGGCCACCCCAATTTCAACCATTTATACAATAGATTTTTCGTTTAAATTAATTATATTTTATTTATCACTATTTTATATAGTCCACTACAATCAAACCAGCGATTAAAATGTGAAGGAGTGCCTGGCATTTGGTTGAAGGCACACTTCATACACATGTAGTTCATCATAGTCCGTCTTTTTGGCTTTTTCTGGAAGCTTACCCTCCATTATACTCCTTACTCCAAGCAGTGGACTGTAATATTATAACCACGCAGCTGGCAAGGAGGTTATACTACTACAATTATTTTCATCCCTCTTTCCTATTTATTTGAAACACATTTTTCCTAATCGTTGATTTTATAATTTATTATTTTACGGTCCGTTTTTCTATATCTTTCAGTGACAAATCCATTACAAATATCTCATCAGGATTGATTAATTGGTGTTAGTTTCTTCCTATTTTTTTAAATTATTGTCTTATATTGCCACGCCCTAGATGTTTTCCGCATTTCTGTATTGTTTTATAATTTTGTAATACAAGTACCTATATAAGGAAGATTTCTAGCATTCAATATCATTTCACACAACGCTCGCTAAAAATCGTTAGAAAATTACAAGTGATATCGATTATATAAAATAATTGAAGCATTAGTTTATGTAATACTAATAATAATAAATAACTAAATGAATGAATAACTCACCAGTTGGAGACAAGTCTTCCTCTGCCGATTGTAGTTCCTGGCATTTGTTTTGAGTAATGTCTTTATGGGAAGCCAGGAAGAGGACAACTTCACGCTTCTCGTTTTTAATGGGGACTATATCGAGGAGGCACCAGAACATTTGTCCTAAAAAAGAAAAAAAAAACTTTTAATGTTTAAAAGTGTGACATTAGCTATAAGAGAGTATTTTTAAACAAGAGGATTACTCGGAATTTTTAATATAAGTTATTAATTTAATCTAATGTCTAAGGGCTGAGGATGTAGCAATATCTCATCGAAATAGTTTCCGACGCCGAATTATTAAGTCAGTGACAGTTTTTAATTTTTTTTTTTATACACATAATAAAATAAAATGTCACAAACATATTCATAATTATGTAAACTATTTTAACCAAGCCACGTAGCAAGCTCATCTTTTCACTTAAAGTAAGACAGAAATATGTGGAATTAAAGCACTTTTGTGGTAAATCTCAACATAGTTACTTGTATTAAAAACCTATGGTGGCTATATGACGGAGTTTTAGCCATAGTTGCTAAAGATTTCTGTGGAGAATCTCAGCTTTAGCTTACTTACACTTTTATATTTAAACAAAACATAACACAGCCACTGCCTTATACCTTTGTGCAGAATTATGGTAATGAGTAGAGAAAAATGAAAAACGTCTGAAAAATACCAAATTAGTTTTCTCCTGCAAGATTTATCACTTTGCCAGGTATATAAGAACGTAATCGTTGTGCTTATGTAATATGTCGTATGGTTTATCACGAAGCAACGATTAAGTAATGAATTATAACATAATGTATAAACAGAACTATTAGTTTCTGCTAATTCATGACTCACAAAATCTAGCTGCAAAGCATCGTACGATATTTATGGCACATATATAACCAACCTCATAGTTCATCGTTATATTACAATTAACGTAATGGTATAACATCATATTAAAGTAATGATTTGATCAACGTCAATTTATATGCAATTTTCATTCTCACAACCTTACTAAATTGTTTAATTTATGCTAGGGAAGGCATATTCATTCATTAATTACAGAATAAATATTGTAATTAATAATTAATTTTGAACTAAGTTATGAGGGACCAGCGTAACAAAAGGAAATTAAATTCAATTGGAACGAGACAACACAATAGTAATTTCATCAAGGCATTTATTCTGATTGCTCGAGGACTGTCAATGAATCTTGTTTTTCTTGATTGTGCTCATCTATTTTATTTGATTACGAAAATTAATTAGATCTCAATATTTTTCTTGACTCAGGCCAGTAGGCAGTAAGATTTTTTTTTTTTTTTTAATTCCACTCAGGGAATAATAAATGAACATCGTCGCTTGAGCTGTAATACTATGTAACTACGAAAAAAATCTTTATATAATTAAAAAAAATCGATATATTGGAACTATAATTTTCAATCATATGGAAATGATAATTCTAAATATCGATATTTAGATATATCGCGCCTTGATATTTTTATTTTGAGCAAATATTGATAATTAAATAGTAAAGATATTTAATCGATAAAATATCAATATATTTTTTTTTAAAATAATTTATTTATTGATATTTACAACTGTATACACATATATACAACAAGTAAATTTGCTGTAGGTGACATAGTGACATGATAAAAACA
>NW_027108392.1:906406-915460 GCF_000696795.3 Halyomorpha halys | reverse complement strand
ATGGGTTGGAATGTCAGCTGTGAAAACTGTATATAGGATAGGACCAAGGATACTACCCTGAGGTACACCATCAATATTTAAATCGATTAACTCCCGTTCTTAAGGTATACATGGTGGAGCTATAATCGATTTAGATATCGATGTTTCAATTGATATCATATATAAATAGACATAACTAAACATCGATATTTTAATCAGTACTGAAATTATTTATTATGATAAATAATAAATACCTCTAGTATTTTCTAAAAAATTAAAGAATTGGTTTTCTGACGTTAGTATATTTTCAAATGCTTTCTAAATCCATGATTAACTTATCTTTTCTTGATTATGATATTCAAGGCTATAAATTATTCATTATTAATGGGAACGCATTGAGTGTGTTGATAGAGATTGTTGAATTAGTTTTATTTTATATACTATTTTTTTATAAGTTATTATATTTCTTAAGTGTATGAATTATATTTATTTTCTTCGCAATATTGTTGTTAGTATATAATTCCTTGAAATTTTGTGTCAATGTAACTTTTTTTAAAATTTTATTTTTTGTACTACTGAACTGTCGTCGTAGAACTCTTTTCTACAGTTAAAATTATAATATACAAGTTCTGATCATAATAAGGATGTAAACTAAGATTCGCTTATTTACTCATCTCATTGATGAACTAAGATGTTTTTTTCATTCCAAAACCTATCTTGCGCATGCTCCTAACAGGTATTCAATATTATAATATCTAATATCGATATTGTAATATATATCATCGAAAACGAATAATCAATATTTCAGAAAGCTTTAGTTTGAAACCGTTACGAAAAACCAACTAATATTCATAGAAATAAAAAAAATATTTATATAAGTGAAAATAATCTTAACAAATAAATAAATACAAAATTTAAATTACAAAATCAGAATATTTTGTATGCGCCTGGGTTTCAGCATGAGCATGGTATGAAGTTGGAGTTCCTAAGTTGTAAGCTACTGCACCTCGAATAGCTGGTAATTGGAAATAAAATCTGGAAAAGCGTTTTTGATAAGTTCATCTATTGATTCTAGTTGTGTGTGGAATTTAATTGAATATTTTTTATAAATAAGGGGGTATCTACTGAGATTCTTAAGACTTTGTAATATTTGCAATTTTTTTTAGTTTTGTACAGGATATTACACCCCAGACCTTGCTACAATAAATCAGATATGACTTTGTAAATAAGAATCGTTGTATTAATTTGAATTTTCTATTGACGATAGGATAAATGAATTGGGAGCCTTGTATAGGTTTTGGTCAGTTCACTGTTGTTGTGCTGATTCCAGAGGCGGTGAACTAGAAGAACCTAGGTACCTTACCATGAGCAGGATTATATAGGTGTTTTTTAACTCTGAGGATTTGTTCAGTCAGAGCAGATGGACTTTTAAGAGTCAGATCTAAAGAAAAACAGTTTTGAATGGTGAGATAATATTCCGTCCATGATAAACTACCTAGCCACCCAAACACATTTTCTAACCTAGCTTCCTCTGTCATTCCTGACAATCCTCCTGACAAGCCTGAAAAAAAGATAGCCACGAGACCTGCTAATGTAAAAACGTCATTTGAGTGCTACCAATGGGTAGTTTCTCTAGACGCCTGTATCAGTCCATTATAAACTAAAATAAAATGTATGTATGTATATGAATGTACAGTCGTAAATAGAAATAAATAAATAAAAAAAAGAATGAGGTGAAGATAGTTGACCGTAGATATATAAGAGAAGATAGTCGGGGGGTGCGGCCAGCAGAAAAAATAAAAGAATTATTTATTTGTGCCACGTTTCGACCTAATTTTCAGGTCTTCATCAGAGCTTTTAGAACAAAAAGACAACAGCCATCATTCTGAGAGAAAAAAAAATAATAGACTAATAAATTTGGAAATATACATAACAATGAAATGAAAATATAAACTTGTTGATTAATAACTATGGACAAAGAAAGTAGTAGATTGATAATAAAAATGATAATGATAATGATAGATAATGAAAAATAATAATTTCATCAATTTACTACTATCTTTATCCATAGTTATTAATCAACTAGTTTATATTTTCATTTCATTGTTATGTATATTTCTAAATTTGTTTGTCTATTATTTATTTTTTCTCTGTGAATGATAATTATTGTCTTTTGGTTTTTATAGCCCTGACGAAGATCTGAATATTAGCTCGAAACGTCGGCACAAATAAATAATTCTTTTTTTTATTTTTTTCTGCTGACCCCTCCCCTCGGCCATCTTCTCTTATAAAAAATATTGGTGAGTCTGACCAAATATTTAGAAATGTATTGTATTATATTCTGGCTATTAATATATTGTCAGCAAACTATGGAGTTAGAAGGACGGATGACGTCATGAATATAAAGGTAAAATAGAATAGGAGAAATAATCTTATGGAAGTACCGGCGTTAATTTTTTTGATGATAGCTTTTCAGTTATTCATTCTAAGTGTAAATGTTTGGCTATAATAGCTTATGATAGTTTTTATTGGGAGTAGACTGTTCAAATTTTTATCATTAATTCAGGTTTATTACATCAGGCCCTCTTTTATTTTTTTTATTTATGTATGTAGTAGCTTTCGGTGGCCAGGACCTTATTCATAATTACTTAAGAAATTAACACACATTGCCACAAAATAAGATTATAATTTTGTATATTTTTTCATTATAATTTATATTATATTGTAATGCAAATTATTAATATGAAATCATAACTTCGATTATTTTTTCTCAAAATTTCAGGACGTTATATAATAAAATAGATTATTCATCGTCTATTATTTCTAAAATAGGATTATTTTAAATTTAAATTATACGTATCGATGTTACTCTTAATTTACTCTTACCCCTGTCGAACAGATCCGCTACCTTGGACTACATTTGGACAAGCGATTAACCTGGAATCCTCACACCAAACTGAAAAGACAGGAAACTGCACGTCGATTTCGACAGCACTTACTAGACAAACGGTCTAAACTTCCAACACATTACAAAAGACTGAACTACATGACTGTAATAAGGCCAATCAGGACATATGGAGTTGAGCTTTGGGGCTCCACTAAACCTTCGAATTCCTCTCGTATTCAATCCTTACAATCCGAAAATCCTCAATGCTCCTTACTTTGTCACAAATAAAATCATATATAAAAAACTTAATGTTCCCTATGTAACCGATCTAGCCCGAACCAGATATCACTCCTTCCATTATAAACTCTCTAACCACTCAAACCCCCTAGTTTCTAATCTTGCATCCTCTTCCATTCCTGACAATCCTCCGAGGCGCCTGAAAAGAAGATGGCCACGAGACCAGCTAATGTAAAATGTCATTAGAGTGCTACCAATGGGTAGTTTCTCTACACGCCTGTAACACTCCAATTTAACGTACAGATTTACTAAATGTATTATAATGTACAGTTGTAAATAGAAATAAATAAATATTAAAAAAAAAAAATTATACGTATCTACTATTAGTAAAGATATTAGCAAAACGACAATAATAATGAAACAGTAACAATTTTATTGACTTGTTAGTTAATTAATCACGACATAATATAAATAAACTTTTATAAATAAAAAAAAAAAACATTAATTATTTTTAAAAACAACGTTTTAGTGCGCGGGTGGAGAGGTTTGTTTCAAATTAACGAGGTATACAGTGAAAGAACATTTCATAGGCTTGAAGCGTAAGTACCGTGCCCATTTACTGGGTTCTGCTCGTCCGAAAAGAATTTCATTTAACCTCTGCCTACAACAAACATTTGCTCAGGGTTTTTTTTTTTTTTTTTGGTGCAGAGTGGCCACGTTTACATTCCATTCTCACTTCTGAATCTTTTAACACTGGTAAATATTTCAAATTAAATCAAGCCTTACAATTTTTTTCCGACATTTTCAGCATCATGTCCTCAGATTAAATAGTCACTATATCAAAACATTTTGCAAACTTTTAAAAAAATCCTAAGGACTTAAAATATAGCTATATATATATAATTGTAAGGTTTGATTTAATTCGAAATATTTACCAGTGTTAAAAGATTCAGAAGTGAGAATATATATATACCCAATTAGCCGGGATTGGGTAAATGAAATTGTCTACATTTGTGGCCATTTTCTGAACAATAAATATGGTGACATAGCGAATGCCATTTTCAAAAATAGTATTGATTTAAGATTTAAAATATTTTTAGTAAAACTAATCAAATATTGATAAAGAGCGTGGGCAAGACAGGAAAATACAGCAAGATTGATGACCGTTAAATTAATTAACGTTTTCATGAGAATGGCAGTTGAAGGGTCCCCTCATTAAAAGATAAATGAACATTATAAAAATCTGATGAATTAAATTTAAAACAAACAAACAAAATATTCGCAATTTTATATTTTAAAAAATCCATATCTATGGACTAGTTCTAACTTATGAGAACTATATTCATAAGTTATGGATATCCCTATTTTGATTTTAAAAATCCATCAACATAAACTGCAAATAATTATAATAATTTCAGTATTTTCTCCAAGTGTCATTAAAATTTCGAGTTTTATTTTTTCCTCGAAATGTTTTTCTTCTACAATTTTTTTCCCTAAAATCTTTCTCAGAGTGACGGAAAAAGCTTACAATATTGTAGCTACCTCCTCATTGCACCAAACACTGGAATTAAACACTAAGTTTAAGAAGCAAACAACTTTGGGAATTACTAAATGCTCAACCCTAGAATATTAATGATGATTTGATGGTTGGTTTTACTAATCTGACTTCTACACGAGAAAAATGAATATTTTGTGGTCTAGGACAGCGGTTTGCAAAGTTTTTTTGGCCACGGCACCCTTGTTGAGCTCAAAAGAAATATTGGCACATGTATCCTTACAGCTGTTGAATATGTAGTTAAAATAAAAAATAAATCTAAAATAAAACTTGGGATGTGCTGTATATTAACTTTTTATTTTATTTATTATTTATTTTATGTTGAGAAAGTAGCATTCACTTGCGGCACCTTATAGGATTGGGTCATCTCATGATTCTGTGGCACCCAGTTTGGGAACCGGTAGTCAAAAATACATAATTACAAAAAAGAGACCTATTAATACTTTTGATTAAACAGTATAAATGATATTTAAAATAATTTAAAAAACAAATAATTAAGAAATTTAGTAGTAATTTAAAATTTAATCATACGCTATAAGAAGAATTATTTTGCATCACGCCTTTTGGGCATATTAATGTCTAGTTCTAACAAGAAATCTAAAATTTTATGGTTAAAAACTGCTTGAGGATAAAATAAATAAATTATTAAAACACAAAGAAAAAATTTCTTCATGATTTCTGAAAAATAAAAAGTAATATTTTCTATTAAATAATACTTCGATCATAAATGCTGCAAGTATCTAATCATTCATAAAGTAACAATAATGTGTAAATTTTAAATGATGAACTTTCTTACTTCTAATCCTGTAGCAAACGCAACAACCAAAAATACATGTCGTACTAATAGCGTGTTATTAACACAATAAGTGATAAAATATTATATGCTAAATACTGATGATAAAAAGTAAATCGCCACTGAACTAAAACAAACGTGAATTATAACAATGAAACATGAAATTATGAACATCAGAATTACTGATTGAGTGATAGCATTTGAGATAATTGATGATGGTGGTTCACGGAAGAGCTTGTTGTTACCCCACTCTTAACCGCCAATCAACTTGCTTCCTCTTCGGTTTGTTTTCACTGAAATGCGAGTCCACTTATCATTCAAGTTTCTGAAAAGTGGATTATAAAACTAGTTGAAGATTTGAAGATATACTATGTATTCAGTAAGGAGAAGACAACAGAGGACATATACTTACTGGTATTAACTATTACATATACCTTTGTTTAATTACAAAATTGTCTAAATATACACAAATTGATTAATACCCAGGGTTGTGTACGTACCAGCTGACGGTCCAAGGATACTTGAGTAGCTACCAGCTCTTGAAACATCCAATGGTATGAAGAAGTGTAGATGTTAAAAATAGCGGCGTGTCTGAAACTGCTTCCTAAAAGCCCCTTTCAACAGGTTTAATGAGAGGAAAGTATAAAGTAGAAGCTAGCTTGACAAGTGCCTCATAAATACGACACCTGAGGACTACAGTTGGGATAAGTAGGCCCCCTACAAGATATGAACAAAAGTTTGCATGAAATATTTTAAAATGTCCGGAGGGAGAGAAGTCCACAACTGAAGGAGCAAGTAAAAAATGAGAAGATGCATAATTAAAGCAGAGGAGAATGAAGGAATCAAGAGTTCCGGGAACACTGCGATTCCTTGTCTACTAGATGTCTCATCTTTCGACACTAATATGTTTAATTATCAATAATAAGGCAAAACATCCTTTGACCACCCAAATATAATTCTAGCTCAAAAATTTTATTGATTTTAAGTATTTTCTTTCTCGACCTCCGGGAACATTAGCATCAAATCAAGTAACGAATTAGTTTTTTTTTCTCGATCACTAGAAATGAACGGACCTTACAGTCATACGCAACACCTGTGAGGATGTCTTCATCAAAATCATACAATATAATATTTCTAATAAAATTAAAATCTCTTTAAATATAATTTTTTTCTATTTACTAAATAAATCAAATGGTATCCTTTTTTAGTATATTATTATACTCTTATATTATTATATTGATAGTCCAACGTTTCGGCCAAATCGGCCATTCTGAAGGACAATTTTGAAGTATAAATTCTCACCTCACATCAAAAATTTAAAAATGTTTTCCTGGCTATTCCGCCCAAGTCATCAATTATAAGTCAAAAAAGTGATATTCTCTTCAAACTTCAATAATTTTTAAAACTTTTAATTTTCGATTAATCAGGACTATCACTATCATATAAGCAAACTGTTTGTTTTTATATTTGAAGATTGTCCTTGAGAATGGCCGGTTTGGCCGAAACGTTGGACTATTAATATAATAAAGAATGTTGAGACTAAAAAAGGATACCATTTGATTTATTTAATAATAAAAATCTCTGTTATCTCTACAATTTTTTATTTACATTTTGCTTCTGGGCCAATCGATAAAATTATATAATAATTATTTCTAATGTCATTATTTTAACAATACTGCAAAAAGAGGCTATTGTAGCTGAGGGTGCTCGACTCCAGCCTCCAATAACTTACTTGTAGGTTAAAAATTACCGAGCAGGGAGAAAAACAAAATTGAAGCATTCATTTTTTAGCTTAGCCATTGGTTGATTAGGAAAAAAAACTTTCATTTACAAAATAATCGTTTAAGAAACGTATATTGTTAAATAATCAATCATCTGTTTAGTTTTGATACTTTTTGAGACATACTAAAAATTAAAACGAATAATGTTATAATGAGGTGTGGCTTAGTGAGTAGGAAACTGTATTACTAACTCTATGCCCGTGTCCATTCAGTTACTCTGGGATGTCCGGGGGATACTGTAGTCGTGAGAGACGTGACAGCCGTGCGGGTTGGGGTGTAGGTCCCAGTGCGCTCGGTTCGGAAAGTTGTGGGCTCGATTCCCATCTGGTGCAGTTAATATTTATTTTACAGTGGCCCCAAGAAATGAATCTTGACAGTCCCACCTTGGTTAGTACGCGCCGGCAACCCAGGTAGCCGCCAGGGATTGGCAAAAAGAACCACTAAGCCCTCTTGCCGGACTTGTTCCCTCCACCAAAAACCAATACCAATACTGTAGCCGTGAGTGAAATAAGTGAAAAATTTGGTGGTTGAGCATGATTATGAACAAATCACTTCCTTGCACATATGACATAATGCACATATAACATTTTCAATGTTATAATATAATTAACTGTTTCTAATGTTGAAAAATTTATATTTATTGAAGAAAAATCTTAACAGATTAGACATGCAATTTACGTTGCAGGTATTAGAGACTATGACGTCATTTGGGACATAAAAGACATTGCTGGAATGTTTGAATTATGTTTAAATATAGTAGAGCCTATTAATATTGAGGATATTGGTGTGATATCCTACATGCAAGCAATCAACAAGCCTCAACTAACCTTACTCCTACGCTCCGAAATGCCATCAGTAACATAAGCCCCCTGGCAAATAGATTACTGACTAACAGGCCAATGATTATCGCAGATATTGGAGCACAGTTATCGGCAACCAGATCGCCGGCATGCTTGGCCAATACGTTCCCCATTTCATGCTAAAAGAAAATATAAAAAAAAATTCGAATTTTCAATTTTTTAATTTTATCATTATTTTATACTTTACTTATTTCTGAAATAGGTTGTTTGAATTATAGTTACACATATAAGTTGCATAGTTGCTAATTTTTAATCGATATTAATCAATTCATGCTTTTATAAATTTCATTAGTTACGTCACTCATTTATTTAAATTTTTTTGGCATTGTAAAGAGAATAGAAAATCATGTTAAAATACAATCAATCCCGAGATAGCTAAATATTGGGATACGAAGCTTCGGCATTGGAAATACGATATGTTTGCGTCCTAACGTATATATGCATTGCATTCTTTCCTTCAATCATATGATATTTTTACATTCAAATCTCAACTAAGATTCCGATTTATTAATTAGTAAGAATATACTGAAAGCGTTTTTAAAATTCTTTAAAATAATATAATAAAAAACCTAATTTTATTATTTTATTTTTGGGAGCGGGTAGCTCAGTGGCAAGGCACTCAAATCCAACGATCCGGGTTTGAATGCGGCTGTAGAAGATAATTATTTTCTGTTTCACTATTGCTATAAGTCGGCTCTGTGGGTTCGGAAGCCCTCCGGGGTCCACCCATCCTCATGAAGTGGGCACCTTAAAATGGGTGTAAATCAGGCGGTTGAGCGCGTTTCTAACCAAATGGCCTCCTTGCACAACCGCTGGTCTAAAAACAGTACTTCCTTACAAAGTACCCTACTCCCAACACTTCATGGTTTTCAGCGGTACAGATTTAATTTTTTTTTTTTTTTAATTTTGTATTTACTTTATTTTCATATCTGGGATTTGGAGACCACTTAATTTTATTTATA
>NW_027108392.1:891031-906206 GCF_000696795.3 Halyomorpha halys | reverse complement strand
TATATATATAATAAATGAAATGTATTTAATATGCTTTTACTGAGTCTTCTAAAAGCATATATAATACATTTCATATATTATATATGTATGATGAACTCATTTATTTTAAGGAAGCATACGAAAATGAATATTATTGGACAAATAAATACCGAAATCAACAAAAAAATGTTCCAAGTAAGAGAGGTAAAATACCAGAAAAGTAAAATCTCTTTGGTTTATTAACAACGTCAACCTTGGAAGAGCGGATCTATTTTTTATCGGCTCACAAACTCCTATTGAAGACGATTCCATTCCGGAGAATTGTCAACTGCAACCTCTGAAGAATAAATCTATTGAAACAAGACAGACAGGTCTTTGATTGGAGTATTTTCTATAATCGTTATCTTTTTAAATTGTCTTTCATAGCTTTCAAGAATGAATGGAAGATTCCTTTTCATTTAAGGTCTTCTGCGTATTTTTTATATTATTATTTACACTTGATGTTTTATCAATGATGAACTAAGTGGATATATATTTAAAATGTCTAATTCACATTCATATATTATCTAATCATATTATAGTAAAACAACAGAATGAGAATTTTTTTTTCATCAAAAGCGTCATGGAAAAAAAACATAAGAAGTGTTATTTGCAAATAAAATAAACACACAAATATTGATTTGAAATAAAAATATTTTTTATGATTATGTAATATTTTATTTTTAAGCACTGTTTTCTTGACACATTTTCTACATATGTTTGAATAATCAAGTCACAGTTTATGCTAATCTAAACTCAATCCACAAATTTTTTTTCCTTTTAAACGATAAAGAATATTCATATTTATAAGTAGGAGAACTTAGACTAATTGATTTTATTATACTTCAAAATTTTTTTTGAACAAAAATATGCCAAAAAAATTTTTTCAAATATTAAAATGGTGAATGACTCATTCTTCCTTGTTTAAATATACCAATTTATTTCACATACAACGACGTTTCGGGATTATCCCCCATCTTCAGGTTGCTAGAAAACCAAATTCAAGGAAATTTAAACATATGCTTACAACATATGTTTGTATACTACTACATCACATGATTTCATTAAACTATTTACCAGATTAACTATTTTATATATAATGTTGGAGGATTTTTGTTATTTCCTCCCACATTATTTCAACCCTGAGTTGTTTTAGCCCTTTTTTTTTTTTTTTAACTCATTTATATGATAAATATATTAAAATTGTATATAATTAAATCAAAAACATCCCAAGTTCAATTTAAATTAACTCTACATATTAGAGAGTTCGAAATGGTGGGAGTAGAAGAACTAGCAGAAACTAACATTGTTTATTATGTCAACAAAGTTTAGTGTTAAGAAGCAGTAGTTAGTGTGTGCTAAATTATGAGCACTTAAAGTCATAATAGTAATATTTGCATGACTTAATTCCGCATAAAGTGGAAATTATTCGTTGAAATTTAAATTTCTAAAAATGCACGAGTATACTAACAGAATGTAAATGTTTTCATAGTGCAAAAAGTACCTTCATTGCTAGTCGTTAGTGCATAGTCAATGTGTCTCTTCCAACTTATACCGTTTTTCTTCATTCATGATGCATATAGAAAAGAAGTCTTAGTTTATAACATTCTACTGTTATGATAATATCATAAAATGACAAAAAACAAATTGTGATAAGTTCTGTATCATGTAATGTTGTGAGAAGTTAATGAAATAGTTTCCACACTAAGTCTAAACTCCTTAGAAAATACAGTCAATCTTAGCTATATATCAAACCAATATTTCTGTATCCTAAATTATTGAAATTAAGAAACAACCACAAAATTCTATAATATCTTTCTCGATTTCTTATTAACGAATTTTGAATAAAAGTTTTCTTATTACTGTAGTATGCATTACGAAACTCTTTTTTCTGTTGGAGCTTGATGTTTATTATTATATAAAATAATTATTGAAATTAAAGACTATTGATTTGTCGAACTAATACTTATAATAAATGATGGTCTGACACTAATTTTGTCTAATTACTTCAAAATGGAGGGAGAAAATGCTTGCGGGATTTACGGTTAAACATTCTCCTAAACGTACAGCTCGAGCTATTTCTGTCATGTGACGAACTACAATAACAGATAATAAAAAATTCATACCTCGAATTGTTACATAACAGTTTACTATAGTTTTCCAAAAGTGAACTGATTGACTCGGGGTCGGAAGTGCCGTCGGAGAGAGGTAGATGCCAAATATCTGGATGTTTTTGATTTAATTCTATACAATTTTAATATATTTATCATATAAATGAATTACAAATAAAAAAAAGGGCTAAAACAACTCAGGGTTGAAATAAAGTGAGAGGAAATAACAAAGGAGGATTCGAACTGTCAACGGAGAATTTCAACGAGTGGAGGATGTAATCAGAACTTTGAATTCAAGTCTGTACAGTAGAGATTTAAGCAGCATTGTAGGATACACAAAAGAAACTTCAGAACATAACCGAAGTTTTTGCATAACCATTTTCTCAACTTACTGTTTAAAAACTCCTATGTCCATAGTCCGCAACATGAATCTTTTTTTTTTGTAACTAATTTAAACATATATTGATACAAACTTGGAATATCCGTTTCAACTTTGTTTTACATTTTCAAGAATTCAACCTATGCCTTATCCTAAATACACAACATTTATAATAATGAATTTTGGAAATTTTAAAAGCTCAAGTATTTATTAAATTTGTTTTTATTACCCCCATTCTGGTAATTCCTAACATAAGGGAGGAGGGAAGGGGTTGTCTACAGGTAACCAAACTATCTTAACCATGGTGGGGAGGGAGGTCCAGTTTTCATTTCGTTGGACCACCTAGTCCGGATTCGAACCGGCACTGTTGCAGTAACGAAGCAGCCAAGCCTTAACTCCCTCGGCCATAAACGGCCCTCGAATGTGTTTAGTCTGTCTACCTCTAGATATGATACGATTTTTCGAAAGAATAGCACTTCAGACTTTTATATTATGATAAAAAACTTGATCCTAATCGATTTTCCAACCTGTATTCTCCAGAAAAGAGGAATCTAACAGGTGAAAAAGTTTATGAAGTTCCTTAAATTATTCACATCAGAAAAATTTGCAGTAGTTGTTATCTAAAACCCGTTCTGTACATAATATATTCACAAGTTTTCTATTGACATGTGGTGTCAGTTGCAATAACCAGATATCGGATCGCTGTCAACATATCTTTCTAAAGAAAAACTCTTCCTCTAAGGAAATATATTTGTCTATGGGACGGATATCCTCAAATCAAATCAACATATCTTTAAATCAGTTTGTTCAATTTCACATATCAGCGGTTTTACTAAGCGGTCTATCATGTAAAGAAAACACGAAGAGTAGATTGAAAAGGTGTTGTATCAAAGATCTTTTGTGCAAATTTGGCAAGGAAGAACCACAAATATTTTTCCTCAAGCCTGGAATCTGAAGATTCTCTATAAATAAATCAATTGGATAAATTACCTTTATTATTAATAGAAATACTTCTACTTAACATATTCCAATAGATCACATTAAATGGTCCAAAGGTTATGAAAATAGTTAAAAAGATGTCTAGGGCACTTAAAACCGTGAAAAAATGTATATTTATTTCACTTTCATCCAATCTTCCCTATTTATCCAATTAGTGATAATTATTAATTCATTTTTTCTTACTTCTAGCAGGAATGTAGATGATTAATTATTTCAAATAAACAAAATTAAATGTATTTTATGAGAAGCTTTTTTTAAAATTTGGCATTTGAGCCTGGATAAAACCTAGCTCGTATTCAATACCACTGGATGGTACATTGATACATCGAGTTTATCAGTTGGGGAATTTTTAGGGAAATCGAAGAGTGAAATCGATTATATTAAAAGGTTACCGTCACTCACATTGCAGGAATGTACCTACCTTCAATACGTAATTTAAATTTCGTCCAACATTCCATTTTTGAGCTAGAGATACACACACAATCCCTTTGGCTACGAGACTATGTTATTTGGACTCAGAGAACGTTAAAAAAAAAATATTACCGTCGAAAACTTTTTTTTAAAAATTTATTTATTGTTATTTACAACTGTATAAATATATATACAACAAGTAAATTTGCTGTAGGAGACCTAGTGACATGATACAAACATGTGGAGAATCTATCCATTGATAGGACTCCATTAACATTTATAGAGGAGAAGACATCGAGGCCATCTTCTTTTCAGACGCCTAGGAGGATTATTAGGTAATGAAGGAGAAGCCAGGTAAGTGGATTTGGGAAGTTTATCATGGAAAGATTGATATCTGGTTCTGGCCAAATCAGCAACATATGAGACATTGAGGTCCTGATGGATGATTTGATTCGTAACAAAGTAAGCAGCATTAAGGATTTTGGACTGTAAGATTGGATGCGGGTGGAATTTGATGGATTAGTGGAGGCCCATAGCTCAACTCCGTATGTCCAGATAGGCCTTATAATAGTCATGTAGATCAGTCTTTTGTAATGGATTGGCAGTTTAGACCGTTTGTCTAGTAAATGTTGTAATAGTCGAAATCGACGAGCAGTCTCCCGTCTTTTCAGTCTTGTATGAGGATTCTGTGTCAGTCGTTTGTCGAAATGTTGTCAAATAAATGAAAATGAAATAGCAGTATCTATAGTTGTCGGATTTATATAATCCGAATTTAGCTGTACTTTTTTGATTTCGTGCAAAGTCGTGAGTTTGTGATGCCCCCTCTTACCGCGCATGCGGGAAGACCACAAAGACCAGGACCTGGATAACCTGGCCATGCAGGCCAGCCTATGTAGGAGAAGCAACCCTTTATTGAGATCTGAGGCGAAATCCATGGTATTCACCATTTTCGCCCACTGCTCAACCCAGAAGCAGTTAGAAGACGCAGACATGACCGTGGCGGCGAAGACGTCACTAGATAACACTGTTGGACTAAAAGTAGCTAAAGTTGAAAGGATTTTGGACTGTAAGGAATGGATTCGAGAGGAATTTGATGGTTTAGTGGAGCCCCATAGCTCAACTCCGTATGTCCTGATAGGCCTTATAATAGTCATGTAGATCAGTCTTTTGTAATGGATTGGCAGTTTAGACCGTTTGTCTAGTAAATGTTGTAATAGTCGGAATCAACGTGCAGTCTCCTGTCTTTTCAGTCTTGTATGAGGATTCGTTGAAAACTTGAATTTGAAAATTTCACGATCATAATATTTCCCAATACTATACCTTATTACATATAGGTAAGTGGGGGTAAAAAAATAAATCTTTAAACTATCTTCCTCATTGGATTTGGATGGGCAAAGAGTAAATAATTAAAATACGCGTTATATTCACAAATGTCTTCGCACATTGCGAAGTGATTCTATACTGAATAGGTCTGGCAGATTTCGCAAAACTCAGCCTATTATTTTAGCTCCAGACTGGCGTGAGAGATAACCGATTGTCGAAAAGCTGAACCCGCGAGAATTAAAGAAAACTGATGAAGAGAACGAATGACATTAAATCCCGACACAGGTTTCAATGGCTCAAATTTTGATTCAAATTCAATGAAATAAATAAGAGATTAGTTTTTCGATTTATTAATGGTACTGTAAGGGTCAAACTTACTTCTTTAAGTCTTATAAAGGATTTCAAAATTCGGAAATGTTGAGTCCGGACTGAACTTGAAAAAAAGTTCGGATGCTGAACATAAAAAAGTTTGTGTAGTTTTCCAAGATATTTCTTTCAACAACGATGTTATTTAAATTATGTGACAGAATTCTTAGGATAGTTTTTAAAACTATTTGGGAGATATATATGTTAGGGAAAGTAAAACACAAAACAAATAAACCTATAAATCGTAAATGCTTTTTTTAAATTTTCCTATGTTTCTTAAATTTTTATTATATTTAATTATCGTTATTATATCTTAATATATTGTACGAATCGACGTTTATTCGAAATTAATTACATTTACTACAATAAAGGATGACTAATCATCAAATACAAGGAATTTCCTCGTGGCTAATAAAATTGGCAATTAGCAATTAATTAATTTTCCCCATCAATTTTATTATGGTGGTGTTGAAGGCTGAAATTAATAAGGAAAATTGGATAGTATAAGGTCAGTACAAAGAGTTCACATCAAAGATAAATACTGGTAGAGTATTAAGCTTACTCTTATACAATTCATGGGTTCTTATGGATTCTTCAGAAATATTTTAAGAACTTAAAATCGAAGCATATAAAAAAAATTAAATAAATTCAATGAAAATTCTTATCTAAAAATTATTCTATTTTATTTTATATGTTTTTGAAAATGGTTTAAGGTAGTAATAGTCAAGGTAGTTAAGTAATATATACTTTAGCATTTTATAAAAAATTCTCAACGTGTTCAGTATTGACAAATATTATGTTTGAAAATCGGAATAGGAGGAGTAGTGCTTGCTTGAATAGCAGCACATCTCACAAAAAAAAGTTTTTTTTTTATTTCGAATTGGACGTATTCCAATAAAGATTCCGTATAGACTGTTCTAAAGCAATTAGAGTTGTTAAAAATTAATTTCAGTCTATGAAATACCTCAAACACAAAAAAAAAATCCAAATTTTTTGTCAGAAGTGCCACTATTCCAGAAAATCAGGGATATGCCGACGTAAATCTATAATGTAGGCGGCTGTGCATGTCTGTAAAATCTCACTCACTGGCCTATTTTGTACGGACGTTTAAACGTTTAAATTATTTATAATGGTTGCACATTTGCTATGCTATAAATATGCAATTAAAGGCTAGATTTAAAAAATTGTGATTCTAAGTGGTTCAAAAAAATATATTTCTAATATGTTACAAGAAAATAATTTTTGAATTAACTCCCAATTATTTTTTTACCACCATTAATAATTTAGGCCAGGCATGACACAAGTAGGCTACTGTTTTATAATTGGTTATTTGTGAATCATATCTAGAAGACATTCTGCCCCAGAAAAAAAAATATATTAGTGTTTGTTTATTCAAGTACGAACCGTTTTATTCAAGTACGAAGACTCTATGGAATAGTGGATTAATATAGAATAATGGATGGAAGTTTTTTTGTGAGTTTCGAAGTTGCCCAGATAATACCCATCAGCGAATTCAACTGCCAAAATACTTCAATAGATTAATTTTAATGATCTAATTTTGTAGATTTAAAACTCAATGATAATGTACATTTAAGGTTTACTCTTTAAATGCTATGATGACATTTTCCCTCCCCCTATGAACTCCTAAATAATATAAATCACAGAAGGAGGTAGAGGAGAGGTCTATAATTGAGAACATCGGCCAAACTGTAAGCTCCTTACGATCAATCAGCAGGACTTAGTCTCCACCGCTACTTCGTGCTTAACTTATTGTATCTTGATTTGGTCTGAGCTAAACTGCCACAGGATTTAAAGTAGATGTTACAGATTATAGGGTAACATTGATAAATTCAAAATTCAAGTATGTACTACGAACTTGAGGGGTACTCAGGCAAGAAATGTGACTTTATGTTATTTTAAATTCTGTTATAATCATGTTCAGCCAGACCCACTATTTTAGTTTACTTATAGGAACTTGGCTATATTTATCACAACTGCAACATGAGTAGCAACCAAAGTACAACACTTAAAATAATTAAGGTGGTCTTAAATAGGGTTTATAGAAAAACCGACATTTTAGAAAACCTGTTTTCGAATAGTAATTTTTCCAGAAAACCGGTTTTCGAATAGTAATTTTTCCAGAAAACCGGTTTTCGAATAGTAATTTTTCCAGAAAACCGGTTTTCGAATAGTAATTTTTCCAGAAAACCGGTTTTCGAATAGTAATTTTTCCAGAAAACCGGTTTCAACCGGTTTCGAATTTTTATAAAAAATTTTTTTGCTCGAATATTCTGTTATTCAAACAAAACATTTTAACAGAAAATTTAGAGAGATTAAAAGCAGTTTTTGACTGAAATTTTTTACTGTTCAATTTTATTGATAGTAAAATTTTTTTATCCAATTTAGTAGAACAAAGAAATAATAGTTGACCAGGATTGTTGTTTATGCATAATTTTCACATATAAGGATGTAAATATTTTTATAATAGTGAAACGAGTTATTCAGCAAAGGGTTCGAATAAATAAAAACAATATATTTTCATATTTTTATAATAACCATATTATTTTTTTAAAAAAACAATGTTATTAGATGCAGATGGATACTTATTAAAAACAATTAGAAAATATGTAACTGTGCATTATATAATGTAAATTATAATCAAAGCCGAAAGACATGAGTATATAAAGTTTATGCATACACACTTATTAAAATCAATTTTAGTTTTAAAGATAATTAAGCAAAGGACCAAGTATTTTCTATTCCGGGCAATTTTAATACAAATTTAAATATTCTATTTATTTTTTTGTTTAATGAAATATAATTTCAGAAAACAGAGGTCGTCTATCGATTTGCTATTTAGCCGTATCCTTAGTTTATTCACAAAATTCCCCGAAATAGAAAATACCCTCTCACTTGCAACCGAAGTGTTATTCATACATTGAAAACCGATATTTTCTATTAAAAAACCGGTTTTCGGATTTCATAATTTTCTCCAAAAAACCCTAGTCTTAAATAACTTACACAAAATCTGTTCAGAACATTAGAAAAGTTATATAAAAAAAAAATAATAATAGAATAAGTAATAGGCTGGTTCGGAATGTAAGGAAAATAAGTATAAATCAACATCAATATACGAGCTATTTTGCTCATAGATAGTTGATTAATACCTAATTACCTTTCAAGATAAATTTAAGATTACTTACAAAGGAGAGGAGAATATCACATAAAAATAGCTAAAGACTCAAGTCAGGAAACTCGTTTCTAATTACTATACTTTAAAAAGTTTTCTTATCACGAAGTGGGACAAAGTTCTTTTGTCATTGACAAAACTTTAGATCTAGTCTTTCGGCGTCTTCAACGTATATTATGAGCCAAAAGTAGCCCTACTAGGTATTAATAAACGTTTTATCAATTTCATATGATAAAAAGAACGTTTAACAATACATTTAACTCATTTTGTAGGTTGATTATTTAAATCCTTTATTTATAATCCTATTTGTGGTTTATATGGCCAGTACTTCACCATTTGTATCAATGAACTGAAGTCTTATTAAGTGGTTTTGAATATCTAAATTATATAGCTTGAAATAATTGTAAAAAACACAAGAAGGAATACATTCCACTCTGAGTGCGTGTGGACGAGAGCAATTTGGGAATTGGTAGAATCAGCAATCAAATGAAGGAAAGGTAGGCAAAACAGAGTTACCATAAAGATCTTGCAATCTTGTTACTGACAAGAACTGCCGAACTATTCAAATCTCAAGTGGCTCTCGAGATAAAAGCGACCCTCGGAAGCTAACAACTTGCACAGACGGTTCTCGAGCCTGCCCTAGGGAGGTTGGCAAAATCTACTATAGGTGGCAGCCTTCTTATCTGTCGGTGTATAATTTATCTCATCATCTCCTTACCTTACCACAATCTGTTTCATTTATCCTAAACCGCTACCCTTAGTCATGTGACATAGATGGATTACCTCACAGCCAAATAACTAGCCAATTATCTAGTAGAAACAAAACTGTATAACAGCTAAAAAAATAAGCATACAATTGATAGATGAGATATTATCTTTAAAAAACAAGGAATAAAAGACTCAAAACTTTCAGTGAGTAATACCTGTTGATTCAAGCACAATTGATTCAAGAATCAAACTCTACCGCATCACCAAAGAAGCAGCCCATATGACAAATATCTTGTCCGCAAAACAAATACTTTCCTTCAATGACTTCGCGTATATTTGGAATGTTCTATGACCCGTTTTGGTTTCATTATAACATATCTATTACCTTTAGTATTTAAATCCTTTTTTTATATAATTATTTTAAGGAACCAATCATGTATAGGTCATTATTGCCTTAATTTCCTAAATAGCAAAGCATATACTTGAAATTTAAGACTTTTGGGATGTACCCTTGACCACAAATTGAACGACAAGGGTACGAATTCTGTGGTAAAATTTCATTAAATTTTATGAAAGGGCCTGGAATGATGGAGAAACTCAAAATATTTTTTCACTGTTTGTTTCTTATCCTGCAAGATGGAATAGAGATCCGTTGGTATATCATATAAAGATTTGAGGGAGTTATATACTCGGCATTCAGTCAAAATGTTTTTAACAGTAAATCCTGTTCCGCAAGGTTGGCATTCAGGTGGAGAATCGCGAGCCCCGAAGCTCAACTCCGTATGTCCAGATAGGTCTTATTATTGTCATGTTTAGACCGTTTGTATAGTAAGTGCTGTAATAGTCGAAATCGACGTGCAGTTTTCTGTCTTTTCAGACTTGTGTGAGGATTCCAAGTTAATCGTTTGTCCAGCTGTAGTCCAAGGTAGCAGATCTGTTCTACAAGGGTAAGAATAAGATTATTAAAGTATACTGTGGGGCAGTCGGTAGGTTTACAACGAAGAGTAAAGGTAATTTGTTGGGATTTGTTGGAATTTATCTTAATCCTTCAATTACGACACCATTCTTCGAGGGCTGGAGAATATGGGAGATTGGAGATTTTGGGATACGATTAATGGGTTATTATTAACAGCGAGCACACATGTGTCATCGGCATACGTGGTGAGGATAGTGTTAGGATTGGATGGGATGTTCTACTAATCTAAGTCAAATATTTTTATAAAATCATTGCAAGTAACTGACAAATTATTCCCAGGTATGGCCTTTACTACAACAATTCACACTATAGTCAAGGAATATCAGTACTTAAGTTCATCTGGCGTACTTATATAATTATTATACATATAACAACATATAATTGTTAAGTGTATAATGAAACATTGCATTGAATCTTAGCGAGTTACTCTTGTCTTATAACGGATTCTGTACCCTTGATTGACCCTTGAAGATTGACACATTCTTGTTAGAAATAAACTCGAAAAATGCAATCATAGTTTGAAATATTTATTATTTACTTATTTTAAGAGATGGGCTTTACTGAGAGCTAAATATGAAATAATTTGAAATTATAAAATGTGAGTTCATTGAGATTAAAATCATAATAATTAATTATAAATGTAAATTAAATTTCACGATTGACGGATTATCTAATCTGAACTGATGGTGGATTTATTGGAAACGGAGCCTTTAGTATAGAATATGTAAAGTGAGTAATTACCTAAAAAATAAAATACAAAAATTGTTATTTTGACAAAAATCACTTATTTTTTTCATGAGTTTATGTAGTAATTAATGCCGGTTCTTTCACCATATGCAGAATAACTTGGATATACAAGATCCTAAAAGCAGATAACACTCTAATCACGGGTATGGAGCACCTGCATATAACCTAACCGTAAATTGGACACTATCGGCCTTTGATGGCTAGGGGTAATGACGTAGCCTATAACCCTCAGATAGGCTACGAAGAAAAGATAACTTTTATTGCCCTAGCAGCGGTAGGCTATATAACTTTCGATTAAGGGGCTAAGTGCCACTATTTTAGATATTGGAGGTCCGGGAATCACTATTTTTATTAGGACATGGTAATCATGAAGGCGGAAAATAATAAAAAAACATAGATAAAATTTATTCATATTTATATGTTTCACAATAAACTTGCACACTTCATTTTTATGTTTATAAATAAATATTATTATTAAATTTATATTTTATATATATGTATATAAAATTGGTGAAATATATTAACTATACTTTTTCCTTGTTATTTGGAAATATTGGCGTTTGAAAAACTGCATTTATATTTTAGCTAATATACTTTTTAAAAAAAGGATTTATTTTTAATCACACGCTCGGCAGTTTACAAGATATTGGACATTGAATAAATAATTAGACATTTTTATTTTCTAGAATCAAATGAAACTACGGGATTTTGAACTGGTTCAATAACTACTTTTCAAGGACACTCGCTGTTCTTATATAGTCCAGGTAAAAAATTGAATTATTTTTTCCAGAAAATGCGCAAATTGTCTTATCCAAAAAACGTAATTTTGAAGTGGTGCGTAGAAACAAAAAAAACAAAAGCCGAAATTTTTATTTCTGAACACAAATATACTCTATAAAAAAGAAAGTTATATGTTTTTATTGTAAATGGGTTTCTAGGTATAAACAAAAATGCATTACATTACAACTGGCACTGAACACCGTATTTACAACACGTTTCCTTTCAAAATTATAGATGAAATGAACCTCCATACACATCATATTGTATGCCGAAGTTTACGAAAATCAATCCTTTAAATTTTACTTAATTACATATTTAAGCCACTGATTAATACATTAGGTGATACTGGCTATAAACTTAGAAATATCCGGTGGCCATTTTGAAGAATCTGGCATATTAGGCTTACGTTCACCGAAAAAGCGATAAACACTTTACTATCGTCTTTTACAAATAGTTTAAGATCAGAATCCACTGAAAGAAGTTTTATTATTTCTATTAGTCTTTTATAGTTACTTCTAACCTGGACCATTTTATTGGTCTGAGCTATGCGTTGACGATTATCAAATCTACATTTCCTTTCCTCTACACGAAATATTAGTAGTTAACGTTTCTATGCTCTCCTCAGACCCAATGTCACTTTATTTTAAGCTGACGGTTTAACCAACAAAAATACTATTTAAAATTTAACAAATGAAAATAAGAAAAATAATCAAACTACAACTACAGATTATTATAAAGATATGAAAGGCAATGAACACGGAATAATATATAAAAATGATGAGAGCAATGATTGTAAAAATGAGGATAAGCAATCAATAAAATTCTTTAAAATAAGTTAAGTTCTAGAATTAACTAAAAAAAAATGACCAAACCGTTCAATATATAACTACCATAATACCTAATTAGGGTGGTACAATAGTTATAAACAGAATTTATATCTAACAAACATGACGGATAAAATAGAAAAATTGGATTAACAAGGTAAGATTAAAAAACTAAACTGTCAAGATTGTAAATTAATATACATTGGAGAAACACCTAAATAAACTCAGAATTAGTTCAAAATGATAACTGCAGAAGTAATACAAAATACAAAAGTAACAGAAAAAAAAGAAGCACAGTTTTGATTTTAAAATGTTATGATTATGGAAAATGAAAAAAATAATAAAAACAGTAAGTTAAAAGGACATATTTATATAACAAAATATATTAAAAATATAATTAATTACAAAACTGCCTCAAAAAAACATTAATATAAATTATGCAACAATAATAAAAAAATTAAATAGTGTTAAAAAAAAGTATAAAAATAAATTAAAATTGTTGTAAAAAAAAACAAGGAAAGGTACTTCCCTCCAACATGCTCGAAATGTCATAGTAATCTGACCGTAAAACACATTTTTGAAGAATGTAATCATTACAAATTAACCTTGAACCAGTTAGGGATACCAAAAAATGTTCCAATGGCGTTGAGAAACGACGAATCCGTAATAGAAAGAGTCATTAAATTCATCCATAAGACTAACTTAATAATCAGCCTTTAATTATAATAATTATCCATTTATCTTGCCTTATTTTTAAAATTAGAATATTTACTTTCCCTATCCTTTCCACTATCGTTACTATAATTAAACAAATTATAATTATGGAGCTAGATAATATTTCAAATCTCACGGAAATGAGTCCCACTGGTGCGGATCCGTACACCATCCCAATCTATGACTATGGAACAACTAGGCCTTACCAAAACCAACAACCAACGGGCGTTAATGACCAGGCTGTTAAACGACCTTTCAAAACTAACAAACAACAGAAGTTAACTGTTTAATGTCCGACGTTTCGCCCCACTTTGCAGGGCTTCATCAGGGCTGTTCAATTCAACAGGTTAAACAGATTGAACAGGATTTAATGTTGTATATAAAACTGTGACAACTATTAAGGTAAAAATGAAAATAGTTAATGTGGTATATAGAACTGAAAATAGTGTGGATAAATAGCTATTATGTATTTTATAGAAAAAGGCAATGCATACTTTATAGGATAGTGTTATATAAGTTCAGATGGATCGTCCTGAGGGAATGGGCTAAAACAGATAGAATCACGAAAAGTATATATATAACAAATATAGGCGAAAACTTGAAAAAAAAAAAAACGTAACTTATATATAAGTTATAGGATGACCAGGCATAGTATCAGCCCTAATTTTATCTCCCCTCATCAACAAACACTCAGAATGTATATAAGGCAGATTAAGTTGAGAAATAAATCAGTATTAATTCAGCAAGTTTGTGCGTTATTTCTAAGCCCCATTTTCCTTTCTTTTTTTTTTTTATAGCTTTTACCCGACTCCACGTAAGTTATATTTATATATAATTATTATAATATTAGAAACATAAAATACATACAATATACCAACACCATAACATACATAAAAGATAAAGATAGCTTTCTGCCGTTTATTCCGATAAAGTGAAGTATTGGTTTATATGGTTTTGAGATTTTAAGATTAGTATTATAAATACTTATAATTATTTATATACTTATGGTAATGATAAAAGTTGTGTATATGTAATAGTTAGGTATTCAACTATTAAATATACATAACTTTTATCATTATTATCATCATTAGTTGGAATAGTTTGTGAATATTTACAATACTAATCTTAAAATTTCAAAACCATATAAAGTGCTTCTCTTTATCTGAATAAAAGGCAGAAATCTATTTTATTTGGACTATTTCCAATATTATTTGGTTTAATACAAAACAATTTTACAGTTATACAATTTTTTTTTTTGTATAACATCATTTAACAAAATATTGTAATAGAACAGTAGGGAAGGACTCAAAGTCTATGGCTGAAATATTTCAGTAATGTTCGTTTAAGTAATTAAATAAAAATAAATAAGTATTACCATTAGTGTTATTAGGTAATATATAAAAAAATCTTTTTCTAATAAAACGTTTCGGTAAATTTATTTATGGAGAGATCAAAACTTCGTAATAGCACAATAGATTAGATTTACGAGGCATTAAATCTGCAGAATCACGCTTGGGGATCCTTTTTTCTTTTTTAAAGAGACCATTATACCTTCTATTCTTCATGGTAATCCTAGATCAATACCGCTCTCTCTCTCTCTCTCTCTCTCTCTCTCTCTCTCTCTCTCTC
>NW_027108392.1:884309-890858 GCF_000696795.3 Halyomorpha halys | reverse complement strand
TCCTTCTTTCCCCCCGCTGTACCTTAGGGCAACTCTATACCAGCAGTACGTTCCATACTTCCTAAGACATTAATATCCTGTCAAGAAAGAACTCGGTCCCAAGCCTCCCGTATCACAGGAAGCAAAGTTCCCAAGTGTTCAGGCCTGCACACACGTTGGTCCAAATATCTCTGAACCAAAGTGTGGCATTACTTGATCTTTTTAACAATGGGGCATTAATTTTAACAACAAAGCTAATGGGTTGCCTGCAAATGGAAAGCTGTTCCCACTAAACAGGGCTCCAGTAACTTCCTACCCACATTCAAGTGGTCTGCTGTGTATACATATAATTGTTACATACATAGGTCATATTATTGTTACATGCTCTATATACATATGATTGTTACATTTGTAAACATATAATTAATTAAATTAATGATTTGGTAATCAGGCTTTTCTTTGGAACACCACGATTTCTTCTTGAGACTTAGGCGGCCAATCAAAGAAGAAACCAGGTTAAAAACAAGTGGATGTGGGTGGTTGGGAAGTTTATCATGAAAGGATTGGTATCTGGTTCTGGTGATTTGATTCATAATAAAGTAAGGAGCATTAAGGATTTTGGACTGTAAAGATTGGATTTGAGTGGAATTTGATGGTTTAGTGAAGACCCAAAGCTCAACTCCGTATAGTCAGATAGGCCTTATAATAGTCATGTAGATCAGTCGTGAGTTGTGGATTGGGAGTTTAGACCGGTAGTCTAGTAAATGTTGTAATAGTCGGAATTGACGAGCAGTCTCTCGTCTTTTCAGTCTTGTATGAGGATTCTGTGTCAGTCGTTTGTCGAGATGTAGTCCTAAGTAACGGATCTGTTCGACAGGAATAAGTGGGGTATTATTAAAGACTACTGTAGGGCAAGAGGTCATGGGTTTACGTCGAAGGGTAAATGTGATTTGGTGGGATTTATTGGAATTAATTTTAATCCTCCAGTTTTGGCACCATTCTTCAAGGGATGTGGGATTGGAGGTTTGGGATACATTGTACATCCACACATGGATACAATGTAAGGATCATTGTTCACTGACAATAGACATATGTCATCGGCATATGTGGTGAGAATAGTGTCAGGATTTGTTGGGATGTCAGCTGTAAAAAACTGTATATAGGAACTAGGATACTGCCCTGAGGTACGCAAGCAGACTGACGGAATAGGAATGAATAAGCGCAGTAGTGATTTACTAGAAATAATCTGTCGTAGAGATAAGAACAGAGAATTAGGAAGTATGTAGGGGGTAGGATTTTACGGATCTAGGATAGCAGTCCTAGGTGCCCTGACCCGATCAAAAGCCTGTTCTACATCAAGAAAGACTTTCGAGCAGTATATTCCGTGCTCCAATGAAGATGAGATAACATAAACCACACGATGGCATTGCAGGGTAGTGGAGTGCGAAGTTCGAAATCCAAACTGGTGATCTGGGATTATGTGGTTGGAATCAAGGATGGAGTACAGGTGTTTCAAGATGAGTTTCTCAAGGATTTTGTACATGATAGGTAACAGAGAGATAGGACGGTAGGAGGATAGGTATTCTGGCAGCTTTTGAGGTTTGGGAATCATAAATTCAAATTTTAAAGTACTTTTTAACTGAAAAATTCACCTGCACAGTTCATACCTTTAAATAAAGTATTTAGTGACTAAAAGGGAAAAAAAATATTAGACAAATTTAGAATTGCCATAAAAAATTACTAAAATGACTAAAAAGAACCTTTTAACTATTTAATTAAATAAATACACGATAGAAAACAGGAAAACTAGAAAACGTTTTGTTTTGCGTATAATTTAAAAATGTATATTTTCATGGCAAATTATATATTAAATGTGAAATTATTATTATGAAGTTATAAGTTAAAATGTGAAAGCGTTCAAGCTAATCAAGATTAATTATACCAGGAATAATATGGTGAATTACTTTAAAAAATAAAGTAATATATTAAAATTGGATTTGAGGTAGTACAAGATATGCTTAAAAAAATAATATTTATAAATAATATGAATGCTAATAATAATTAATAATATTTTTATATATTATGAAAGAATATTATTTATTATTATTAATATACGCACATCGTTTGAAAATATATATGTAAAAGCACATAACACCAATATAAACACAAATATACATGATGTCTGACAAAAAGTATAAATATTTTCTATTTAATAAAAGCAATTAATTGGTAGCAAATCAATCCGAGAATTCATTACTAATATTTCTACTTTTTAATCGGAAATAATTTTTTTTAAAATCTTACAAGTTGGTTAAATTAAAAAATAATACTATTTCGTTAATTCTTGTGACTGATTTTAATATTAACTCCTATAAATAAGGGGTCACCAATCTGGTGGCCAGCTAGCGGTGTTCCTGTTTACATGTGTGTGTGTTTGAATAATGAATGAGCTCCGACCATACCAGCTGAGCCTCGTGCCTTATTAGGTGCAGTGATAACAATCAACAATCCTAGCATTCTAAATATTTGCAGTGTTTGTGTTGAAAGTAACAATTCCTGTTTATGTTAAAAAAGTTAAATATCTTGGCTATTATGATCCTAAAAAGATACAGAAAAGAGTTGAAACTATTTAAATGTTGACAGATAATAAAAAACCTCTTTAAATGAAACGAATGAAATAATGATGATGAAAACGATAGGGAAACCTTAAAAACTATAGAAAAGTTTAAATAGTTTTCATAGTTATGTACTTCCAAAGTTTTTACTGTTGGACGCCCACCAGACCCACTGGAGCGAATCCTCAAAGGTAAAAATGTGAAATGGAATCCTGCCGGTGAAACAGTTAAATACTTGGGAATTCACCTTGATCATCGCCTTACATGAAACCAGAAAATAGAAAATCCAAATTAAAACCAAAAACAGCTATGCTTATTTTTAAAACAATTCTCAGGCCACTGCTGATGTATGGCTGTGAGCGGCATCCTTTACGAAAAAGAAAAAATTACAATCTTTTCAAAATAAAGTCCTAAGCATTGCAGTGGATGCCTCTTGGTTTATAAGAAATAGCCAGTTGCACCGGGAATTACAAATGGACCAATAGAGGATTACATAAAAAAAAAGGTTCAGTCCCAGTTACCGACAGTAGAAGGAGCAGTGACCTACAACTTGGGAAACCCAATCACAACCCGAAGACTGAAGCCTTGCAGGATAATGCAGGACATCCTGTTATAAATTCTATATTTATCAATTCTATTATTGTCATTACTTCTATTTTTTTTCTCTACGTCCTTCAAATTAACTTGTTTATTTTTGTTCTTTTTTCCATTACAGGACAATTGTTAGGTCTTGTAATTAACTTCACTTTTCTCTCATATTAAGAATACTTATTTTTATCTATTTATTTAATCTTAGTTTTACTTTGTAAATAGTCGGGGACGTCTTTTGTATGTGACTATAGCCCCCAAAATCAATGGCTAAAAAACAAAAAAAATGTGACTCTTACATTAACAAAGTAAGGCCCACAAGGTCCGATCTGATATTAAATAAAAAAAAAAATTCATATTATTTTTAAAATACAATAAGCGTGGATGGTGATATTTATTCATATAGATAAAAATGTTTCTGTGGCTATACATCTTTCGTCTGACAATTTTTATAAAGGTCAATATTTCAATATCTATTTTTTTATAAGTTTAATAAATTTAGTATCTTGTATAAAAACATAACTATAACAAGGACTATCGTCCTATACAATAAACGCTTTATGTCGTGGAATATCGTCTGATATTTCTGAAGATGGGAGAATTTGTTGATGTAATTATTTGACCAACATTTAATTGACTATTAAAAATATAAGAGAAATGCGAACGTAATATTTTTATTAGAAAATTTAATTATCTTTCAAAAAAATTGAGTTACTTCCAAAACGGATTGTTTTTTTTATCTGTTTTTTTATCCAAGATGAATTATTCAATTGATAAATAGTTAAAATCCCTTTTTTTCTCTTAGTCATTTTATGGTCAATTCTAAATTTTGCTAATGTTACTATTTTTGCTAATATTTCTTTTTTTTCCTTATTTAATTACAAAATATTTTTACACTTTGTGAATGGTATACTGGATTTTTTTTTTATTAGAAATCATTTTTAAAAAATATCTATTCACTCAATTATATTCAAGTAATATAAAATTAATACTTTTCAATTTTTTTTTATAATCTCTTTTATAATGCTTCAATATTTTTTTCCAGATCAAAGTTTTTAGAAATTTATTTATTTATTGTCAAAAAAAAATTGTTTAAATAATGGAATACAATTTTTTTTATCTCTTTATTCTTAGTATGTTTCTGATTGTTCCTCGAAGAGTTTTAAGAAACCTTTGCTAGTGAAATTTGAGTTCGAGAAATAAGTGAGAAAAAAAACTAATCATATCTGTGATATTATAATAGAACGATAATGTGATAATAAATCTAGTAGATACTTTAATTTGAAGTGGCATAATACATAGAAAATCAAGTTTAGTCTATTATTTCTATTGGTTCAAGCGTTATTAAGATTGGAAATAAATATTATTCTTGACCTTGAAAATAAATCAGCACTGTTGAGGAAATTTGAAAATCCATGGAAGTTCTAAAATATAATCGATACAACTTGTTTGGGTGGAGTAGATAGCTATTAGTATTTTCTTTATTAACTGATATTTTCGAGTCAGGTTGCACCCTCGGCCTAAATCCAAACTGCTTAAAGCGTGAGTGGATTTTTGTTTTTCTTGTTCCTCTTCACTTAACTCCATCGCTCTATGTACATCAAATTTCAAAATTATATTTTTTGCTTTTTCGAATGAAAGGAGCTAATAATTGATCACAATCTTGCGAACTGTGAACATTCTTCTGTTGAACATTCCTTCTTGAACTGTTGAACGTCTTTTCCTGAGTTGAATTACTATCGGGTTAGCTTCTTAGAACATTCCTTTCTTTTCTAGTGTGTAAAGGTCAACCTATATTCCTTTGTACTGACTTGCTAACTTTACTAGTATTTCCTCCCTTTCCTATGTGATAACAGTCTTCACAGAATTAATATCTATTTTTTTATCTGACTCATAGTAGTTACTTCAAAGAACGATATATTAGATTTTATATATCGTTCTTTGAAGTAAGCAAAGACTTTATTTTTAAACGATCTTATTATTATTTTTATTGCACTAAAGGGAAGAGAAACCTTTCCTCTCATTGGCCCATTTGGTTCTTTTGTGAGTTTATTTCTTAATTGTCTAGAGATCCCATAGAAATTTGATGCTTCCAACGAAGCACATTAGGTCTTTTGGGTTAATTCTAGTGATGTCAAGGGGTTTGACTAAAATGATCTTATATGTATTATAAATTAACCATGATATATATTATAAAATCAAACTTGAATGTAAACCTTTGTGTTGCACCATAGGCAACTGCATCAATCAAATGCCTTTCAAATCGATCGATCACTTAGCAATGCAGATAAATATTCAGCGCAGCTTTATAGTATAAAATTACGGTCATATCAAAGCCTCACTGAGTAATCTAAAAATCGATCCTAATCTGTTGAGATTTCCTCTGTATCCGGAACCAAATCTATTTCCAAAATCCTCTTGATCGGAAATTTATCTCTTTGCGAAGAGAAGCTGTAATCCTTTGAGATCCTGAATAGATTAGAATATTGGAAGCAGGTGGGAACGACTGTAGATAATAAAGCCCCTGGGAGGATTTAAATTTGTAATTAATAGAATCTAAATTACTTGAAGCATCTCAATGCTTTTGCTTATTCCATCATCTGAGATAGATTTGAAAAGGTTTTAGTAAATAGAGGGAGGTTAATATCCCATCAGAAATCTTTCCAGTTAAAAAAAAAAAAATACCAATAAATAAATTCTTATATAATTAAAGACATATCTCAGGTTAAACTAATCTAAAATAGGTTAAGAAGCTATATATTAGCTAAACAAGGATACCAACAATACTAAAACGTTAATTAAATATTGTTTGGAAGTTGTGGCTAACATAGCAATAATTAACTTCGTTAACGAAGAAGTACAAGGCAAGAAGTTGGGAAAAACATGAGGTCAGCAAATTAGAGAAATCATGGAAGACGAAAAGGTTTTTATTTAGGGCTAGTTTATTATTTTATTTTGAATGAATTTTATGTAAAACAATTAATTGTTAATTTTTTTAGTTGAAAGCATTTCCGGCAGATTAATACTATAGAATGAGTTAATTGTATAGAACAGGACTACCAAACATTTTTGATGATAAGCGAACTGTCTAATAAAGGTGATTTGACTTGAAAATAAACAGTTTAGCTTTGAAACGGCACCCTTTTTCCCATTTATGATTTTCAACTTCAGAAATGGGTTCCCTGTACCTAAATTTAGTACAGCCTCCGTCCACATCACCCTGTGCAATGCCTATTCCTCTCTTAGACCGTATCCGCTCAAATATTATTCCATTTCATTGTCTGAGGTTTTTCTTCAAACATCTATTTTCCATGAGTGTACCTCTCTTGGCAATCTTCTTGCGGACATTATTTTTAAATTTTGGAAT
>NW_027108392.1:877421-884259 GCF_000696795.3 Halyomorpha halys | reverse complement strand
ATTAGTTCCATTTCTTATTTTATCAATATTACATATTCCTGTCACTCGTTGTCAATAGTCCAAGTCACGTTTTATAGTCCAGGTCACGTTTTATAGTCCAGGTTTCTGTCCCATACTTTATAATGCTCAATATCAACTCTCTAATATATAAACAATTTTTTGTGATAACCGTGCAATATTTTATTTTACACATAATGTGAAATATTACAAATTTTATTTATTTTTATACTGCCTACAATATATTGAAAAAATATACTCCTAATATATACTCCTAACTACAGAATACATTTAAATTGCAGTTAAACAATTTGAGCAACGAGTAGTACAATTAAATGAACAATAGTATAAATTTTCAAATAGGGGTTGCTACTGCATAGTACTTATAAATATATATATATATTCCTCTTGGTTTTCGAAATAATATTTTTACTCCATGATATTTAATAGTGCATTCATACTAATTTTTCTTCAACTGAAATACTTTTTTTTAATTAGCATGTCGCAGGAACGACTTAATTCAATAATGAAATAAAGGTATTCAAAATTTCTATTTTCAGTGCTAAGTTCCTAAGTTCCGTCTTCTCGACATTGCTAACTGAATATTTTTGTTTTTATTCTTCCTAATAATAAGTTTAAAATATTTCTTCTCAAAGTTAAGAAGGGGGTCGCGCCATTTCTTCTCAAAGTCTCGCCTGGTCTTCCATAACTGGCACACCTATAGTAATAAAATATCTACGTTTTTTTACAATGAAATTTTTGGTGGAAGAAATCTAAATTTTGATTTTTAGTACTATTAAATATATTCAAAATACCTTTACAATATCCATATTTTGGAATTTTGTCTATACGGAAATTATTTATATATTTTTTTCTTTATTATGCTATATTATTATTAAATTCATGCAATACATACATACATAATAGAAATGACAAATGTATGCTAGTATAATATGGCCTTGGATTACCTTGTCGCATTGTAAGGTTCGTTGCAGATTCCAATTAAGGTACTTAAAATCATGTAGCTAACGCCAGTGGATTAGCTACATGATTTTAACTACCTGTATTAAATAAAGAAATAAATAAGTTGGTCAATTAAAGAAATAATTGGGAGGAAAGAGGTGGACGAAGGCAATGTATAGAACTAACTGTAGATTGACAGTTAGAATTCACTACTGCCACTTCATCACCTAACTCCAATAGCAGTGTCCAAAGTCTCCTCGGGGCGGTCCTGAAATAAGAGCCCCTTCGCAGCCTAATTCTTTGATTACCCTCTTTCACCCACCCCCTCCCCTTGGGGTCGAGGGGGTAGGAGGCAGTCTCACTGAATCTGATGAAAAACAAGGTTCACAACTAGCGGGGTGCTAACCCAATCACGTCAGGAAATTTACATCGCTTCACCTACTAACGAATCCTCTCCCGGCAAAAATGTTGTTACATTTTTCATCTCGCAGCCCAGAATCTGTTAATCGTTCAACATCTGTTTCCATTCCTCTCTGGCTCAGAGCAATCTTCGTTAATTGCTTTAATCTCTACCGAAATAGAGTAGATAAGCTAATTTATAACGGTGGTAAAAAGAAAGTGAAAAATGTTCCAGGATTTTATAATTTTATAGACTTATGGATAGTTTACGGTAAAAAGCGATAAATACTCATTTACATTCAGGCATTATTAAAAAACGGAAAATAAAATTGGATTTTACCACGAAATGTAGACCTGTTCACAAATTTCAATCACTAGTAACTACTGCAATGTAAGAAGTACACACTACCAGCTGACACCTGTTCACTGATTATAGATTGATCTAGTGGGTATAAAGTGAATAGAATTGAACCCTCAACCCTAGCAAATTTTCTGTAAAAAGTACAAAGATCATCTCGTGTTTTAACTGAAATGATCACATTCTTTTTACCTCCGACGGAGCCAAAAGGAGTGATAAAGTGTTTAAAGCTGTCAAATAACATGCTCATTAGTAAGTTTGTAACAATTTTTAAGCAAACGGCTCTAATGATTTGTTTGATGGCTTAGATTGCTCACTGAGATCTCGGGATTATTTTGTAACAATTTGATCACAAAGTCCAAGTCTGTTATATCTCTCCGTATTTTATTTATTTATTTAATTTTTTTTTTTGCTCACAGTTTTGAGCGATCACGAAAAATATAGTCAAAATAAAAAATATTTAATCGCAAAAGGAAAAAAACAAAACAAAACAATAAAGAATAAATTACTCCTCAGACGCCACGTTATTTTTCTTGGAAATAACGAAAACCCCGAAGCATTATGCCTCAATATAACTAAAATATACCACTATATAAACAATTGTTAAATATGACCACTGGCGAATATCTTTACATGTAGATAACAGGAAACCTAGGGTTGTTACCTACCCACCTGTGGAATTATCGTAATATTCCGTGAACAACAAAAAAAAACATAAGTAAATTAACAAGTTGAAAGCAGAGAAAGAACAACTGAATTATATGTACAAAAGTTTAATAATAAGGAAAAAATATATATACAGAGAATGAAAAAGGAGAAAAAAAAGAATTCTTATCAATTAATAAAGCAATTAAAACTTATAGGTTGACTTAACCTTAACCCTAATAACTATATTTACATTATTATCCAAAAGAGTATGAAAGTGAATATAAAATAAAAATAAAAAAACAAGATAAAATTTAGTTCAAACCCCACGTAGTCCTCCACTTCTATTGTTAATGATCGTCTATTGAAGTAAACACCATAATTTTGAAAAACAAAACATATATGACAATATTTCTCACATGGTGATATTCCGGTTCAAACCATAAAGACAGAGGGCCTTTAAACTATTAACACTTCACATTGAACAATCGTAATGTTCCATGTTCCAAAATGAAACTGTCACCTTCACAAAACCAAAACTCACTCGTCTGAACATACGTGTTCCCAGAATCAAACTGTCGCTTTCACTCAAACAAAACACACTCGTCTCAAACATATCGCTCGTGTTTTGTTTTCACCATAACAACCATAACACTTCTTGTCTGAACAGATCTATCCAGTGTATTTATTTCACCATGGCAACCGTAACACCCCTTGTCTAGGTAATATCGCTAGTATTTTTATTTCACCATGGCAACCGTAACACCCCTTGTCTACGTAGATATCGCCAGTGTTTTTATTTCGCCATGGCAACCGTAACACCCCTTGTCTACGTAGATATCGCCAGTGTTTTTATTTCACCATGGCAACCGTAACAATATTGTATATATTTGTAGAGATACAGCTCCTAATTTCTGATGTATAGCAATTGAATACTATGGTTAAATTACATCTAATTAGCACTACAGTTCCGCCACTTCATAATAATGTATCCAACTAAAACATCCATTTAAGATGCATAGTTGACATTTGTTTGATAAATAAAGTCATCAAGAAGTCCTAATAATGTTTTAGGCATTAAATGTAGTTTTATCTCACTTTGTATGGATGCAAGTAGATTACATTCATCAAGTTATTCTTGAACTACGGAATTTTTAGTATCAATTGAAAAGAATACACTAATTTCGCTTAAAATCTGAAACATAGTTCTAAATCTACAAAATCAAACTTTAACTTGTAAAATCGTTTTTTCTCTTATTAGTTGCATGATTCAATTCATTTAAAATTTATAAATAAAACAATAAATACAATTCTTGTAGATTTGTTCTACTGATAATCACAAATACGAATAAATAGTGTTAAAAAAAACAAAAACTTTTTTCCATTTTTATACATTTCTTTATCAATCATATCAGATATGAGAAGAGTAGATATATTAAATGACGTACTTTCCGAAATATATCTACAATACAATAGCTCATTCTCTTTATTAAAACCGACTGTGTTCCTTATTCAGTTAAAAGCAACATATATATAAGAAAAAAACAAAAAGTAGAAAACCCATTTACTTTCCATTGGAGTAAAAGAAACAGACTCGACTACCTCGTCTCGCGCTCAATAAAGTAGCTCTACAAATTACAGGTAATAACTTCACATAGAGTCGAAACCAGTGTGATGTGAGTTTCATTTATTCCTAACAAAAGTTCAGAGGTAGATTTTAAGTCATTCTAAGTTATATATTTTTTCTCTTTTATTACCGTCGAAGGTAGAATAATCACGAATAGTTATTTTTTTTTTCTATTTCCATTTAGCTTTTACTAGAATAGAGTTATAAAACAGGAACCTTGTTTTTATAACTCTATTCTCATATAGAACATTTCTAACCTTTCTATACCCGTTACCCTTACATATAACATAACAGACCATATCATTATTAACATATACAATTTTATACAAATAAAAGTTGAGAGTAATTTGGATAAATTACTCTCAACTTTTATTTTAAAAACTCTCCAACGTTTCGGCCCTCAGGCCATCTTCAAGGAGACAACCTATATATATTTTTGTTTTTATATTAATTACATTATTTCCTTAACAACATACTGATATCTTTGGCTATACCTTAAATATTGATGCCTAATTTTTTTAAATCTTATCTGCAGGCTAATCGCCCATGTCACATCTTTAAAATAAATTAAATATTAAAATAACATCATAACAGCTTCAAAAATTGTTTTTAAATTGATTACTTACTTACATAACTTTTTATATCTTAAATTTAAAAACTCTTTTACACGAATAATCTTCTCTTTTTCACTTATAACCATCACTTATTGTAGGTCCGAAATGTTGGAGAGTTTGTGTGTGTTAATAATGAAATAAACCACTCTCAAACAACCATTATAATAAATCATTAATATTACAGACTATTTCAAATTTATATTTTTTTGCCTAATAATACTTCTTCATTTTTGATATTTAAACTAAAAGTAAGCACACATTTGAGCAGTGTATTTAATTATGACGTATTTTATTTATGTCTGCATAAACCCAAAAATCGTCTCCTAAGTTTTGCATTTTTAATATGTAATATAAATTTTAATTTGTATAAATCTTTGAACAATCAGTCTGTAGATGAATATTTAAAATCATTGGTGTCTTTTCGCATACATCGATGGATGGTAACGAAATTTTCGTTAAACATTGAGATAAATAGGGCCCTGTCCCTCTTCTTGATTGTCTATTGAACGAGGAATATAAAATATTACGAACGAGTTTTAATAAAATTCACAGCTAATGTGTATAGCTTATAAGAATGGAGATATAGTTGAAGATTAGTAACCACTTCCTATACGTTAAATATGAAGGAAAATGAATAATGTTTAATAATGAGTATAAAAAAAAGGTTTTGGCAATATGAAAAGTCCGTGAATCACACTAAAGGAAGTAAAACGATATATTTGTATGAATAGCGATTAAGTTCTATTTGAATAAAAAATAAGATAAGAGATTTTCGGCGGAAGATAATACCTTTTTAATTCGCATAGTTAATGAAAATCAATAGATTCAATTAGATTAGAACAGTCAGGCCTCAAAAAACGAAATACGCAGAAAGGAAGGTTTTTGAATCTGTCATCTACTGAACAAAAAACAACTGTTTCTTCATTGCTGGAACCCTTTACCATTTATGCACTAATATGCATGACCAAAATGTTATTCTACCAATTACACGTAGTTTTAAAATAATTATAAGTAAATCCGTAAAGTGTAAAAAAAAAGAAGATAAAAATGAGGGCTTCAGTTAGTTTCTGAAGACGCAGATCCAAAATAGATTCTGTTATTATTTATATTAAGTCGAAATTTATTTTAAAATTACATTTCCAGTTTTCTATTGACGGGCTGAAACCGTTATCCTCCAGGATTCGGATAGATTGAAAAATAGGATAGTAAATCTCATCTCCAAAAGGTTCTTTTACACCTGTGTCCATATACAGTTACAACCCGAGTCGAAATGACACCCCTGAATCTAATAGATCCAATGCTCGCCCAGCTGTAAGCAAATTACCTTGGAAGAATATTGGATATATATGTTTAGAAATAAACGAGAGCAGTTTATACTTTGTTTTATTTGGTAATACAATAAAATTTGCTAATACATTATAATACAAAGTATGATAACAATAATTTTTGTATACGAAAGCGATTCTAAGACCAATAGATTGATCAGTGTTAAAGCCCAAAAGTTCAGTTTCTTTTTTTTATTTATTTATTTTTTTTTATTTATTGATACTTACAACTGTATAAAAAATACATCAAGTAAATTTGATCATAATGATATAATGATAATGATATGATATAGCATGTAGAGAAACTACCCAGTAGTAGAACTCTAAAAACATTTTACAATATAAGGTCACGAGGCCATCTTCTTTTCAGGCGCCTAGGAGGATTCCTAGGAATGGAAGAGGAAGGAAGGTTAGAAACTAGTGGGTTTGGGTGGTTAGGGAGTTATAATGGAAGGAATGATATCGGGTTCGGGCTAGATCAGTTACATAAGGAACATTTAGGTCTTTAAGGATGGTTTTATTAGTTACAAATAAGGAGCATTGAGGATTTTACGAAGGATTTTGGATTGTGATTGGATACGAGAGGAATTAGAAAGTTTAGTGGAGCCCCAAAATATGTCCAGATGGGCCTTATTATTGTCATGTAGTTCTGTCTTTTGTAATGAGTTAAAAGTTTAGACTGTTTGTCTAGTAAGTGCTGTAATAGTCGGAATCTGCGTGCAGTTTCCTGTCTTTTCAGTCTTGTGTGAGGATTCCACTTTAGTTAGTTCCAGTTAGTCGTTTGTCAATGTGTAGTCCAAGATAACAAATCTGTTCTGCAGGGGTAACAGCCACATTATTAAAGTATACTGTAGGGCAGTCGGCGAAGAGTAAATGTGATTTGTTGGAATTTATTTTTATCCTCCAATTT
>NW_027108392.1:852526-876951 GCF_000696795.3 Halyomorpha halys | reverse complement strand
AATTTATATTTTAAATTTTTTAAGTAAGTCATGGACAACTAAAGGTTTTTTATTGTTGTTAACATTAATACATCACTGCGGCTGTTTGTATATAACAACATAACCGACTGCAGGAGGATTAGAGCCTGGAAACAGACTAATAAGGCAGTCTGCAGTCAGTATGAGCAAAGATTGGAGTGGTTTACTTCTGTCACGTTCTCACCTACGACACCGTTTCACTAACTACTATTTTTGTGGTAACGACTTTCAAGGGACCCTCACCCATCGTCACATGTGTATCGACTCGACATTGGCATTAATACATCCATCTCGGATTAGATTAGATTGACAGGTGTTATCGATATGCCCATATCGACCAGTCCTCACTCAGGCCATCAACTGTGAGTGATTATTTTTTTATTTCCATCGAGCTAATCTCAAAATTCCTTATTTTTTATTTTCTAACTAACTTAAGTAGTCGAAAATTAAACTTTTTTATGTAAAGTAAATTATTTTAGTTTTGTATATATATATATATTTTTTTATAATAATAGGATAATTCATTTTTTTACTTGTTTTTATTTTAATATTATTAAACTGTGTCTATTAATTGGAAGGTTGTTTGTTTAATTATTTCATTTTCTTTAGTATTTTGTGAGATTATTTTCAGGTCCTCCGTTTTTTTTCTCTTTAGTCAGAACTAATGAACGATTTTACTCTTGGGAACTTACTTACTTTAATCGCGAAAAAAACCCTCACCCCAACAATCAGAAATCACAAATTGTGGGTTATTTTTGTCACCGATTATTCGATATTGGAATTTCCTATTTTTTTACATTCAGTTACTCATGTAAGAGCAAGTATTGCGAACATGAAAAATCTTGAATCCCTGTTTTAGATGAAAACAAATGTTTCAAGTCTCGCAAAGTAGTGTGTGTATATATATGTTGTATGTGACTAGTCTAACTCAAAAACCGATTAGTCCCACGAAACTGAAATTGTATAAGTATATGTATTGCATGTATTCAATATTAAAATGAATACATGCAATACTTATTTTAAACATTAATATGTATTGCATGTATTCAATATTAAAATGAATACATGCAATACTTATTTTAAACATTAATATGTATTGCATGTATTCATAAAATCGTACAAATACAGCCAATTTTTTATAGTATTTATTAACTAAATAAATTTTACAATATTGTATCAAATTTCTAAAAATCGGGTCTATCTTAATTAATCTCGATGCATCAAGGTCCAATTCAATTATATTCACTCTAAAGCATTTTTAAAATTTTATTTTCTAAAAGTAAACGTCATAAAAAATACAAGCATGTTGTATCTAAGAGAAGATTAGAAAATCAAAAATAACTTAAAATTAATAGACCATTGTTATGAACCAGCAAAAATGAAATCAAAATTCAAAAATTTTTGAGATACACGTCAGAATAGTATTAATTAATATATCTTAATATCGTCCATATTCCTCTCATTTATTTTTTTCGTATGTTAATTAATATACGCCGCACTTGGATACTAATTTACAATAGTGTTCATGATTTAATAAAGAGGCAATAATGGATTTCTTTGGTCTACTATTCTTTGTTTATTTAATCTTTATACGCCAATAATTTAATAAATTATACCTCTAAGTGTTTTATATTATATGATTTACATTAAAGCTCCAGTAAAACGTCACTAAGTTTTAATTTATCCATTAAACTAAAATTATCCATATAATGATTTTACAACTTCAATTAAAGCTCAGGTGAACATTTAATAGTGATTGTAATAACGAATCATTTTGATAAACGATAACTGAAAAAAAGAAGATTGAAAGAAACGGAACTAAAAAAAATCATTGGTTTTAATGTCTAAAAAAGTAAGAGTTATTTTTTCTGGTTTTAAAAATATAATTACACTCTAATTTTATTCTAAATTGATATTTTTTTCTTGTTATCTCTTTAAAATAGTCTTGGATCGATCCTTATCTAATATTGGATAGTTCAGAATGTTTAATCAAGGTTCAAGCGACAAGTAACGCTACAGTGCCACTTTAGAATATATTAAAGATTCTATTGAGGATAGAATAACTAAAACAATATTAAAGTAAAGAGCTGGACATATTTGAATATTTTAAAATGTTATATTATTCAACTAACTTTGAACGTTGTTTTGTCTGGATATTGAGGATAGTTTAATATTAATTATTTAATCTGGGTCTAAGGGTTCAAAATATTTTTCACTCCGTTTCATCTTTAAGGGAAAAACCCTAACAACATTTCATCTTTTTATTTTCAATCCTCGGACATCATTTCGGATATCCATCCATTATTTAGACCTATCAACAATGATATTAGAAAAATTTAGATTTTGTCAACCGTTACATTCACTTTTAAATTTGTATTATTTATAATTATTTAATGCATACTATAATGATAAAAATTATTACATAACATGAGAAAAGCTAATTTTTTTTTAAATTACCATAATTATTATATGATCCATATCTTCCATTTGAAGGATTTGACTCAACTTCCAGAATTTTTCATTTTTATATTTCTGAAATTATGATTTCACTATAATATTGAACAAAATGAATAACTTCTAAATATCTAGTTTCAAATTTTTAATTATTCCTGTTTGTAGACTTTCGTCTACCTGTCCCTGTTCTGCTTATTGGACTCGGCTTATTTTCAGTTATTTGAAAAGGCTTATCCTAATTCCACCCCTATTAGTTATCTATTATGGTCACACATTCATTAGTGGTAAATATTCATTTTGGTATCTATGCCATCATGTTGACTTAAAATTTTTACATCTTTAATATTTTTATTGATGTATATAGATTTTATGTAGTTACTGCTTTATCAGAAGCTGTATTTAAAATTTCTACGTTATTGAAATTAAAATTATGACGATTTTCAATGCTGTGTATTGAGAGTTCTGTGTCTTTAATATTTATTATTTTTTAACCTTGATTTGTTATTTTTAGATTTTGTGAGTTCTTCTTTCCTATCTTATCGTATCTTTCCTATTTGGAATGTGATTTTCAGTTATAGATCAAATTTCACGTCTTTATTATGACATTTGTTAATTTTTAAAAAATTGAATTTATTATTCTTGGGATTTATTTCAAATGTAATATTTATTTTTTTCAGTTTTTCTATATAAATTTTTATTGTTTCCTTTTTCATTTTTAATTATTTTAAAGTAATATGTTGTGAATGGATATAACAAATTAAAATACATTCCAAGAATAAGAACAGAATTGAAAAATATAACCGTAAATACATGAAATTTAAATTATATAATTAAAATAAATATGAAGAATAGGTCTAGGCAGTCTACAACTGAATAATTAAAAAAAATTAAACAATATATTTAAATAATGCATTTTCTTAAACATTATGGTGAAATATTACTTTCAGGAATATAAAAATGACAGATCTTTGAAGTCAAGACGAATCTCTTAAAGAAAAGATTTAAAACATATAATAATTAGGTTAATTACATAAATACGTAAAAATAAATAGTTTTTCTCAATTTAAGTAATTATTTTTATCAATATATAATATAAATTTAAAAATTAAAGTAAAGATTTAAAATATATATATTTTTTCCAATATAATTGTAGATTGGACTTGATAATAAAAGGATATCCGAAGATTAAATAAAAGAGATATTTAATACTTCCTATCCTTGGACTACTGCTATCCAGTTCCTCACTCTTAATATGTAAGTATGTTTTATAATTATTATCTTTAGCAGGTCGCTTTTAGCAATCTAAGCATGATTCTATTGACCTTATAGACTGGAACAAGACTGGTTCCTGAATAATTATAAATTGAGAACAATTATAATTATCGAGAACAATTATAAATTAATCCTTATTAAATCAATTCATGTGCTTAAGGTATTGAAATCCATTGCTAGCTTTTTCTTCTCATTATGAATTATATACCACATGCATTCATGCGACATCACACTACAGCTGTAGTAAATAGTTTGGCGTTTTTTCTCAGTAAATTCCTAGAGGAGGAGATTGTATTTTCCAATCCATTGCTAAGAGGAATTTCACTGCTAATGGTAATGAAACAGAACCATCCAATATCCAAGGTTTTTTAAAAATATATTTATTGAAATTTACAACTGTAAATTATAATATATCCAGTAAATTTGATCTCAGTTAAAATGGAGTGTTACAGGCGTGTAGAGAAACTACCCATTTTCTTTATATCCAAGGTTAAAGTTCAGTTTAGGGTATCAGGATGAAATGCACCATTTTCCAACTTTGATCCAAGTCGTTTTCAAAATATATGTTTCATGGAAATCTCTTTTGCGCATGCGTAACTTTCTTGTAAGCGAAAGAAACTGAGTTAATTTGATCAAATTGATAAAGAACCATTTAGGTACCAATCTTTAAAATCTCTGGAAATTTCACCAAAATCTAATTAACTGCAGTTTTTATTATATTTAATTATATGTATTTCACTGCAAACAGTTATCAGACAGAAAGCAAAATTAGCTTCTTGGTGTATAAAAAATAGAATGGGGTTAGAAATTCACGATTTTAAGAACATAATTTTCTTTCACTTCCTGCATGAATTCAGAGCTTTCCTATGTCCAGTAGTGAGGAATAAATCGGAAAGTAAAATCATCCATTAAATTTTCAATAAAAACAAGTTTCAATTGTAAAAAAATTCAAACGACCGGAGTTGAGCACACCAGTTATATACACGCTAAAATATTTAATATTGTAATTTGATTTCCGAGATGGGAGATAAATCTGAATGGCTGGCATTCCTAATAAATGGTAAATTTCTATCTTTATGGATATTGCCTTTGGCTCCAATAAAATGTTTTACGATTCTCTCCTTTTAGTACTGCATAAAAATAACTATTTAAACTAAAAGTTAATTTTCACTATAATTATCAGACACCTCAGCGTTTTCGAATTATTATGTAAAACGATTATCGTTTAATATAATATTGTGTCTAAGGATTATCGTTTTAATCGTTTTACAGGAGTATAATCCTCAAGTTGGCATATGTAAATTTGAAAAGGTATATATTAAATTTCATCCATACGAATTTATAGTAAAATAATGTTTAGGTGTAAATGTGATAGAAATCGACCAACGCTATACTTTACTTTATGGGGCTCTATATCAGAGGAACTGGGCCGCAGCCAGCGCGACATGCCAAGGCACCTCTGCCAATTCTTTGTCCATTGAACCCAAGATGGCTTAGCAGGTGGGTGGGATAAAGTATGATAAGCCTCATGTTGGTTTAGACTACGTTCATTTAAACTGATTTGATGATTTTTATACTCCATTTATACGACAAAGTTAAGGAAATTAAGTACCAAAATGGGTAACTCTGCTCTTTGAGGTATATCATTACTCCAATAGCATAAAAAGTATCTTATTGAGTCTAGCATACCGTATAGTGAACGGAATAGGGGAAAAAGAAGAAAAATAGTGTAAATGGTTCCAACTAGAGGAAGTAAAGTTCAATGAAAAGATAATTATCATTAAAAGTAATCATGAATATCATGTGTCATAACTGATATTAGCTGTATTATATTACTTAGAAAACAAGATGAGAATTATCATACCATAATAATAGGAGGAACTTAAAACTGGCCGAGAGACTCTGCACCGTGTGCAACATGAAAATTGGAGAAGATATTCATTTGTTGGCAATCTTTCCACTATTAAAATAGATGGTTCGGAATAATAATTACGCAGAGCCGAAACAAGAAAATATTTAAATGGAAAACATAGGACCGCTTCGATAACTTATTTTAAACAAGCGTGGGTATATTAAATCAACTAATTAGCAAGTTGAATAGTAGGAGTAAGCGCTCATCAAAAGCTTGTCCCTGCTATCATGTATTGCCAGAAAAACTACCAATTAAAAAATACTGGACTACCACTTAAAAAATATTGGACTACCACTTAAAAAATACTGGACTACCACTTAAAAAATACTGGACTGCCAATTAAAAAATTCTGGACCACCGCTTAAAAAATACTGGACTACCACTTAAAAAATACTGGACTACCACTTAAAAAATACTGGACTACCACTTAAAAAAATACTGAACTACCGCTTAAAAAATACTGGACTATCACTTAAAAAATACTGAACTACCACTTAAAAAATACTGGACTTCCACTTAAAAAATACTGGACTACCACTTAAAAAAATACTGAACTACCACTTAAAAAATACTGGACTACCACTTAAAAAATACTGGACTACCAATTAAAAAATACCGGACCACCGCTTAAAACATACTGGACTACCGCTTAAAAAATACTGGACTACCAGTTAAAAATACGGGACTACTACTTAAAAAATGAAACAATTATAAAGGAGAAATGTAAATTATTAAGAAACTGAACAACAGTTTCAAAAGTTTTCTACTTATTAATGAGGTGTAGATAGTTGACCGTAGGATTTATGATTGGAGAAGTTTGTCGGAGGGTGCGGTCAGCAAAGAACAACATAAATAAATATGGTTTTGTTTATTTAAGTTGTTCTTTGCTGACCGCATCCTCCCCCCTCCCCCGACGAACTTCTCCAATGTTTTCTACTTATTGTTTAAAAAAATTGGCCTTGAGGTGGAAAAACGATACAGCGAATGTTGACACATAAACATAACACATAAACACATGGAAATGATATATTTACAACTTGTTATACTCCATACTAAAGAACTCTCGTGGTCAGTTTAAGGAACATTAGTGTTCCGTTAAGAGTAGTTCGTACCGGTTCAGATTTGAATTTTATTTAAAAAATGTACTTTAAAAGTTTTTACTCTCAGACGCCCACCAGACCCGTCGAAACTAATCCTCAAAAGTAAAAAAGTACAATGGAATCCTGCCAGTAAAGAAGTAAGATACCTCGGGATTCACCTCGATCGCCGGCTTACCTGGGATCACAACATGAACATTAAATTATCCCATACCAATGCAAGGTTAGGTATATAAATAGAAAATCTAAAGAAAAACCAAAAATGGCTATTGTTATTTATAAAACAATACTCAGACCACTGCTCATGTGAGGCTGTGAATTGAAGAGCGGAATCCTTTATGAAAAGGAAAACATCACAATAATTTAAAAGCAAGTTCCTAAAAATCCTAGTAGATGCCACTTGGTCTGTAAGAAATAGAAGATTGTGTCGGAAACAAGGGGTATCAATAGACAACATGATCAGAAACCAGTTCATAAAATTCCACTCCTAGTAGTACAAAAGGCGGGAAGAAAAAAAGGCAGTTATCTCACCCCAATTTTGATTATTTTAATGAAAAATATGTATAACTACTAGTCAAAACTGGTGAGTCTACCAAGTATAGGTAGAGGGAATAAAAAATGGCGGCTGTTTCAAAAACTTAAAAAAAAACATTAATTTTTTCATTCAGAGCTCTATATCTCTACATACTACCAAAAACACTAGAAAATCTAAGACGACATTATTTAAAGAAGAGTAAATTTTCTGAAATATTAACCCTAAAAGAGGTACTTACGTCCAATTGTTCTCGAGATATAGCTTTTTAAAAAGCAAAATTTCTTAAAAATCTACTGAAAGATTAGTGGTTAGTTAATTTATTTTGAGAAATCTATATCTCAAGAACTATGTGACGTACAGATGTCTACTAGCACTCAAATTAAAGCTAGTTGAATGGACTATAAAGAAGTGTATGACCTTTACCTTCGTAAGAATAGTATTTTTCATAATATTTCCTAAAATAAATTGATTTATAGTTGTTTGGACAATAAGTTTGATTTATGAAAAACTTAAACCATTGGACGTACAGATGTCTGCTAGTGCTTAAATTAAAGCTAGTTAAATTTACTACTAAATAGTTAATTATGTTTATTTTTGTAGGAGTGGTAGTTTTCAAACTCACAAAACGTTAATTTATAGTTGTTCGTATAAAATGTTGGATTTGTGAACAAAACATATCTCTAGATCCATAAGACGCACATATGTCTGCCAACACACAAAGTTAAGGAAATTTGACTTACTATAAAGTAGTTTATAACACTTATTTCCGTACGGGTAGTAGTTTTTATGATATTCACATATAAATATAAATTTGGCAAATGAAAAATTGTCTGAACAACTATAAACCAATCTATTTTAGCAAATTTCATGTAAACTATTACTCCTACGAAGATAAACATCATAGAATACCTTATAGCTCATTAAACTAGCATTAATTTGAGTGCTAATAGACATCTGTACGTCAAATGGTTTTTGAGATATAAAATTTTAAAATAAATTCACTAACTACTGATCTTTCAGTACATCCCATACGACATTTTTATGAAGTATTGCTTTTTAAAAAGCTATATCTCAAAAACTATTTAACGTAAATAACTCTATTGGGGCTCATATTTTAGCAAATTAACTCTTCTTTAAATGACGTTCTCTTAAGTTTTCTTGTGTTGTTTCTACTTTTTAAGATATAGAGCTCCGAATGAAAAAATAGTTTTTTTTATCGCTTTGATACAGCCGCCATTTTTTATTCCCCCTACCTATACTTGGCAGACTCATCAATTTTGGCTAGTAATTATACATAGTTTTCATTAAATTAATCAAAAATAATTAAAGTAATTTCTATTATTGTCAACACTACTATTTTATTTATTTTTTTCTCAGCACGGTTTATTTCTCAAATTAACTAATATTTTTTTTTTAGAATTATAAGTCAGCTATTTATTATATTAAATCTATAAATGTCAGAGTTATTATAATTAACTTCTCTCTTCTTGAGAATAATTATTTTTAACTATTTACTTTATATATATATCATAGTTCATCGTTATTATTCAAATTTATTCAATAACTATAGCGTTGTAGATAGGAGTGTCTTTTGCAAGAGACCATACCTCCCCCTTCCCATAATAAAATTGTTAAACAAAAAAAAAATTCAAGTGTTATATTGACCTTGTAATGCCCACCAGGTAGATCTGGTATTGATTAAAAAATATGATGATGAGTGTTGAATTTGACGTGAAGATTAGCACATAACCCTTAAATGCACATACCATAAATATTCCGTACTAATACACCGGTCCCTGTTTTTATAAGAATAAAATTGCCTCCATCAATAATTATAGGTATTACTATTCATTTTAATGTGACTGATACTATTTTAGATTACACTTTTACTAAAATATCTTCCACTGGTCTCACGTTTTTTGTCAATATATGGTAATACTTTACATTCAGAGACCTAACTACAAATGGTATCACATAATTGCTCATATTCAGAACGATGCAGCGTTATGACTTATGAGCTGACTCGTACTGGAATACTAGGCAACAGCTGGAGAACTGAATTCAATAAATCTTCATATTTTAATTTTTAAGAGCAATCAAGCTATATGAGACTTAATAATTAGCCAAGTTGACACTATTCAGAATTTAGATATTCCCATCTCTGCCGATAGTCGTTCTCTACAGCTGTCGGATTTTGCATATTTATGAGGTGATATATTGCATAAATTTATCAGTCTTCGATCCTCCATCCTTCTCATATGCATGAATTTACTCTTCAACTCATTTAAGAGTATTCCTTTTCCCTTAAGGTCTTATGGAATTTCTGTACACCTCGTAAGGAAAATAGATAAATGTTTCAACTTGGAAAAGAATGATATTACAAAAAACTCATTTCTGATTTCACCATTCCTCCTTTGGATAGTTTCTGTATCCATGAACGTTATGGCTAAGGCTGTATCACGAAAAAATTTTAATGTTGATTATAAAAGATGTATTATTTATACCAAGTAAGTTCTGAATGTTTGTTTATTTCATTTATAATTTAATTGAAATAGTCAAGTTAATACTACGAATAAAATAACGAGTGAATAAGGGGGATAATATAATATATAATAATATAGAAATGATATAAGAAAACATGTAGGAGGTAGTAATAATACATCCTTCCATCGTTTTGTAGTAAAGATCATTAGCTTGCATTGTATTATTATTTTATGGGCACAACAGACCATGGAGGCCTAAGTCCTCGCGCGATTTATTTACCAATACTAGGAGGTAATATTATTTCGCAGGGTGGGTTCGTCACTCCCACGCCTATTTTTTGTGAGTGCCACCTAACGCCTAACGGGCCTCACGAATGCCTGGGGGGAGGTTTTCAGTCAGTTTTGCATTATTTTGTGCTTGAAAAAAGCTCGGTGAAAAAAAGGGTGGGACCGGGATTTGATCTGACAACCTGTGGATTGGTAGACTGGCATTAGCTTGCATTAGTCAGTTCTATGCCCTATACTTAATTAATATTTATTAATAAAACTGATTAGCTTGCATTAGTCAGTATTAATTGTGAAAACTGTTCAATGGAAATGAAAAGGAGCAATATAATTTCTGTTATAAATGTTTCATTTAAATTAAAAATTACTTGATCTTATATTTCTTTGTCATCGAGGAAGGTTAATCCCCGTAGCAATCATAGACATGAGGCCAAAACATTATCTGAAAATGTTCCTAAATTATTATTATTTAAAACGTTAAGCCTACAATATATGCGACTTAACTTTGTTAGGACTATCTCAAGACTAAAATTACAGAAGCAATCAAGTACGTTTTCAGTTTTTTTTTTTGTTTTGGTACCACATTTATTTATTGGTTTGTACTTTTATTTAATATTTATTTTTGGTATAATTACATACTTACAGCCAGATTTAAATCTGTTGTCTTTGATTTAGAGATTACATTATTTCAATAAAAGTTAAAAAAAGCTTTGGTACTTGAATATCAAGAGGCAAAAGAATTTCTTCCAAATATTTTCTTAGTAAGAAATCATTATTTCTGGTGATAATATAGTGTTGTTTAATAGTTTAATAGATTAATATAGAAACAGTTTAATAAAACACAATGTTATATTATTCATTGTCCTAGGTACTGTCAATTTTGTGTAGAACGCAGGGAAAATCCAAAATACAAGCTACATCAGAACCTTTCTTAGCACTGTTTCAATTAATTTTTTAAGGTGAAGTCAAGGAAACAAAAGTATTTAAGATAAAGGACTAACCGTTCTTCTTGTAGAACTTGACTTCTAACTTGAGCTCAGTCTTGGATTGAAGGCTGTTCTCGATGCGACTCTTGTCTTCGTCGCTGGTCTCGGGGCCGTAGAGGAACCTGCAGGCACAGGACTTCTGCATGATCTGGGCCCTTGGCCAACCGGTCAGCTCGCAGAAACCGTCGGAGCAGTACACAATCGGGTGGAGGGTCGGCACTTGGGCGTTACCCAGTACGAAGTTACTATCTGCAACACAATGGGGTTATGGTTAAACTTTATTATAATTTTTAAAATAAGTAAATAATTACTACTGTATTGAACAGAAATTCATATTTCTACCATTTCTTGTGATGATTTATAAGCATCAGTCCGGTGAAAGCTAGCTAAAAAAACAACAAGGCTATACAATTTTTTTTTACTACATTAGTAAACACTTTAACAAAATTATGAGTATGGAGGCCACCATCAACATTTGAGTAGGAAGTGCAGGTAACTTTAGCAAAACCATTATCCGTAATCTTTAGCTGCTTCAGCATAGAAATACAATTTTTTTTTTTGTAATTGTTGGTCAGCCGAGTTGGTCAAAGCAAAAAACCATTCCCAAATAAGTAAATTAGCGCTGACGTGACCAAATAAATAAAATAAGGTTTAAATCTAAGCGTATACGGAAGGATAGTCTAACGTGCCCCCTCGCCACCACTTCCCTATTAATTGCACAATTATACATCCTGCATATTTTATTTTATTATAATTAGGTATGTATGTTTATGATCTGGTGGAAGTGTGAGTCTTGAACAAAATTAATTGACCTAATACGTACCCAGTTACTGGTGCTAAACTTTTTACACCAATATAAACTAGTTAATGAAATTAAACTAATATATCATACACGTTTATTAAACTAGTTGATCAAGCCGATGATTATAAAATTTATGAGTACTCATTGATGTGACACAAGATTTAAACCGCTTTCATCACAGCTTATTTTAAGAATTATTCTTTATTACTAGCCATTTAAATACACTGAACTTCAATTCTCAATTTTCGTGGATGACTAGAAAAAATATTTTACGAGTATTTTTAGTGTCTTGGTAAATTTTTTAAATTATATTATGGCTTATGCTCATCTCACTATCCCAATACGATAAAATTCCAATAATGGTAAATAACTGAAAAAAAGTATTATAATTTAATAACAATTTGGTCTCCAGATTAATCATATGATTTCTTGGATTAACCACCCACCATTAGATTTAAGTCACAAATTATCACAGTAATTACATATTTAAACTAACATTAAAATGCTATATTATAATACAATAAATCAATATGTTTAAATAGGTTATTATTATATTGCAAGATTTTAAGTCCTCAAAGTCAATATTTTTCACAATCTTAATTATTTAAAGATTAAATTTAAAGTAATTTGTTAAGAGAAGACATTGTTATCACTATAATTTTCTTTCAATTAAAATAACTTCAAAGCACTGACTTCGAATAAACAATAAAGGTATGAAAATATTATTATTCATTATGCCAACATAATTACTTTCATTTGTCTTTTCTTATAATTAATTGCATTTATTTACTAATTGTTCTACATTAATTCTATTTTTTACCAATTTTACTTGTTTTTGGAAGTTATTTTTATCTGTTATCTATTTTTTTATTATATCCTAAATTTTTTAAATTATATTTTGTTTGAAAATATCTTAATAATCACCATTTAGATTATTTGCATAGTTTATTTTACTTATTATTTTTACTTTTTTTTCGCAATCTGATATTTTAAGTTTTTCAAATTTGAACTCCTGTTGTTGAATTATACATAGGTGTGCCAATGCTTGGGCTAAACTAGTTTTCAGATTTTTTCGAGGTTTGACCAATATAAATCGTATCGAAATTTAAACAAATCACTTTTATATAGTATTTTGCTTGTCAGAAACATTATATAAAACAAAAATGATTTTAATGTTGTTTTTTAGTAACGATTATTATTGCTTATTATATTATAGACTATGGTTCTATTCAGTGTCCAACTTTGACAAGAATCCAACTATGGGAAAACTGAACCAAATGTTAAATGACCAAGATCGAAAAAGTAACTTAAGTCAAATAGGTGAGTCTGCCTCAAATACCAACTTTACTTACAGGGACACTGACTTTTTTTAATATTTTATTATTTGCAAGGGCTAAAGTTGAAAATTAGGGAGTAAACGATGTTCGGCTAACTAAGGTGTGTACACAGCAATTGCTATTGTGGGTTGTTAGTGGGTCTACGGGGTTCCTATTCCTTTTATAATTATCAATTTAATAGATTGATACTCAACAAATTATTTCTTATTTATTAGTATTCAGTTCAGAAACATGATTGTAAAATTTATAAAATTATTGAGCTTTCTAATTGTTTTTACAAATGCAAAGCATCCAGCACTTGGTACTGAGAAAACAACAACGTCTCGAAGATTTTTAAGAATAAAATATTTTGAAAGATTTTTTAAATTAAAAGAATGCATTGAAATGATGAAGGGTGGGCCAAAGAGAAAAAAATTAGACCACAACAAAATGCCGAATCGGTGCTAAGTAATTGTTTAGAAGCACCAAGGTGAATGAAATTTACTTGTAAATTGTTAAAATAGATAATTGTATATAATTGAAAGAGCGTATAATTGTATAACAAGTCGACCAAAATATAAATGGAAGGATTGTGTTAAATTCAATGTAGAAGAGAGGAATTATTTACTCGGTTGTTGATGTTATCCGGGTTAATAACGGCTTCTATTTATTTATTAGGACTCTGTTTTTTTTTTGTTTTAATATTTTTTAAACAATATCATATTCATACGTAAGACATAGTTAATTAAAAAATGTAAACTTTCACAATGTTAAAGTATTTTTTTAATATCAATCTTTTACCCTTTGTCGTAAACCCTGCCCTACAGTATCTTTTAATAATACGCCACTCATTCCTGTTGAACAGATCCGTTACTTAGGACTAAATCTGGACAAACGACTTACATGGAATCCTCTTACAAGACTGAAAAGACAGGAAAATGCTCGTCGAATCCGACTATTACAGCACTTACGAGACAAACGGTCCAAACTTCCAATCTATTACAAAAGACTGATTTACATGCCTATTATAAAGGCCTATTTGGACATACGGAGTTGAGGTATGGGGCTCCACTAAACCATCTAATTCCTCTCGAATCCAATCCTTACAGTCCAAAATCCTTCGTAAAATCCTTAATGCTCCTTACTTTGTCACAAATCAAATCATCCATCAGGACATCAATGTCCCCTATGTTGCCGATTTGGCCAGAACCAGATACCAATCCTTTTACAATAAACTTCCCAACCACCCAAACCAACTCGTTTCTAACCTGGCTTCTCCTTCACTACCTAATAATCCTCCTAGACGTCTGAAAAGAAGATGGCCTCGAGATCTTCTCCTTTAGAAATGTTTTTGGAGTTCTATCAATGGGTAGATTCTCCACATGTTTTTATCATGTCATAATATCACTTACAGCAAATTTACTTGATGTGTATATATGTATACAGTTGTAAATATCAATAAATAAATTATCAAAAAAAAATATCAGTCTCTTACTTTGACGTAAGCGGAGCTAACAATTTGGTAATCTAATACAGGAAAATCGATCAAGTACCAAGAGGAGATAGGATGTAACACAATAATGTGAGACTTAAGATGCAAAGCTTAGACATGGTTAGCCCTGTCTCGGATAAAAGCATAGCAATCCATCTTGAGAGCAAAATTTTAAATTAAGCAGGACCAGAAGGAGACGATGAATGCCATGCAAATTACAAGGCCTCGGTTTCATAAATTAATGTTGGTCCACGAAGCGGGAGCGATCTGGTCCATGGATCATCCCCCCTGTCAGTCTCCCATCGTTTGTTCCCATTCTTGTCCTCGCTCCAAACCCCCCGCTAGATATACCGTTACAATGACCTCTGTTCCCCTAGAAAAATTTTATAAATGACATTTTTTGAATTAGAACCGAATATATAATAGTTTCATTAATCAAGTTGATTTATTATTATTTTATCCATTAATTACGTACGAATAATTAATTATAATGTAGATTTGAAAATAGTCCAGAGCCATTAATCAGAGTCTAACCATATTAGTTATTAATTTATTTACTCACCTATACGTACCTAGTACCTATTTTACGTTTGTTGGCCTATAATGATTTTCGTCAAAGGTAAAAGAAAAACTATAAAGTGGACGCTAGGCAGGAATAATTACCGATTTCAATGAAACTTTTATCGGTGATACTAAAACAAAAAATATTTGACATGTGTCCGATGGTACTTGCCAATGTTCTCTAGGAACTTTGAAAAAAAATGTTGAAAATCAAAAAATACGTTCAATCATTTAAACATATTATGTTTAAATGATTGAACGTATTTTTTTTTTCAAAACATGAAGAATATGGAGATGGTCGTAGATTCGGTCAAAAGGGAATACAAATAGTTAAAAACTATTTATTTGCCAATAGTTCATAAATAATAAATAAAGAGTTATTTACTATTTTTGTTGGAGTTTAGAGTGACCTAAGCCTCTTTTACGTTTGAGTGGTTTAGTGGTATCGAGCTATTAGGTAATGGCAATGTCGGTGATTTTTAAGGACAAAACAAAAATTTTGAGCTAAAATGTTTTAATTAATACACAAATTCGTATAAAAGAGTTTTTTGGGGTGTAAAATACGAATAGCAACTTTAATTGCCCATAAAAAGTCCCATATTTTTCACCAGCTCAGTCGGTCTATATTATTTTAATATTGCGTTACATTATGGGATAATAGTATACCATTCTATTTGCTTTTTTATGTAGAATAACAAAAAAATATTGACAATTGTAATGATAATTAGACCTTCGTAAGTCACAAGATCACTTTGAAAAGATGTTTCTGTTAAGAAATATAATTAGTGTTTTTAAAATTATGTAACTTCTAAAATAACTGGGCTAGGACATAGCTATCCATAACTCTGGATAATGCAATATCAGTTCTATGCCTGAGAGTTCTGTATCACATTGAATTTAATTCACAGCAGCAAAGCAGTTTGAAAAAATATTCCCTTCTGATTAAAAGTATACTTATTTTAGTAAGCTTCTATTTACTCTTACAAATTAACTTGGACGTAGCCAGCTTTATCTCCAAGTTAAGAAGAAAACAATGAAATAAAAATATGTAATAATACTTAATTTGTAAAAAAAAAAAACAACGATATAATGTTGAGACTACTTAAGATGTTTGCTTAAAAAATATGACTCACCTCTATAAAAGGTCAATCACAATTGAGTTGTTTGTCACAATGACAATATAGTTTTAAAAACAATATTTCACCTAAATCCAATATGGCCTTATTCAGATGATCAAAAATGACCTTTCTTTGGACAATAATTCTTCAAAATTCCATACTGTGGAAAAATTTTTATATGGTCTAATTCCAAATCTAAAAACACATTTTACAAACATGTTTTTGTTTCGAAGTTAATTGCAGTCTGTTTAGCACCATTAGCTTAACATCCTGGAAATCAATTTCAAAATCTAAAATTCCACGGCTGAATTTAATTTTTTCGATATCTTGGAATTTACTAGGAACTGAAGCTATATATGCCAAGTTTCCCGTCAATACTTTTCATAACGAGAGCTTATGATCATATATTCAATGGGAATAACCTGTAATTATTATTTCAGGCGTGAAGTTGATTTTAATTTCTACGCGAGTCTAGAGGTGTATATACGAGGGAGTTTCATCTCTCTATAACAGTAAATGTACTCCCAAGAGTCGAAAACCCCAGCCTGAGCCTCTGGGGAATTCTCGTCAAAAGTAGGGAGGTATTCTAATTTTTCTAAGAGTTGTAATGTTACTTCCAGGAAATTTATTCGATTTAATAATTACTTTAAGGAAATTGTAATTTCCTGTTGTAAATAAATTAAAAACTCCATAAACCCATGATTTGGCCTCACTATCTTAGTTTGATTTTTGGGACTAGAACGGTCTATGAAAGAATTTTCAGAGAAACTGAAAAAAAAGTTTGTCTTTTTTTTGGAATTTCTTTGAATTTAATCTTATTTAATAGTGCAAACTAGCGTATATGAAGAAAAAATAAATATGTAATAATAAGATAGAGGCAAAATTCTCTGCAGCACGTTTAAGTATTACATAAAAACCACAAAAGGAAGTGTCGGTTATAAAAATAAATTTATTTTCTTATAAATTTTTATTTTAGCTAATTAGCAGGTCGGATTACTTTCTACTCCTCCACCAAGGGTAGTTTTTATCCCCGTAAAAACTTTTTTATTCAACAGTAATTACAACCCTTCAACCCCTCTCCTCCAAGCCATGGTGAAACTTATTCCTTTTTTTATTCCTTCGAGATAGCTAGTGAATGTATATTTTAAAAAAATACCATACCGAATATCAAACGGACTAAAATGATGTAATGTAAGATAACCTAGTATTTTTTTATATTTCTAATTTCAAATAATAATGAACTAATTTGTTAATTCTTGTTCATATTAAAAATTTTCCACTAAGAATGATAAAAAAAATATTTTCCCTTTTTTTTCTGCTTTTACTTCGTTGCTCATACACTGAAGTATTCATCAAGATAACTTTTTGAAACGGAATTTTCGATTTCCTGAACTTTCGAGACCAAAACTCTCAAGACCCTAAAGTATATAATATTCACAGTTTAAATATATTATTGGAATTAGCTAAATATAGAAATATATATACATATTTTACTATGCTATTTTAATAACCTAAATTACTATGCTATACTATACTTTTGCCGAGGGAAATAAAACTGGTAATTTTTTTCTATTTGGTCATGGAATTATATGAAGTACAATATACAATAAAGTTTCACATTGGAAGCCACTCTCAAGTTATTTCCAAAATTTATTATTAGTTTCAGTTAAATGTTAGTGTATAATCTCCATGATTATAAAAATAAGAGAAACATGGGTTTCTATTTTATAATACTATGTTTCTGTTTTAACTCTGTGAATAGAAATGTTAAAATATAGAGTGGATGAATGTGTTATGCGAAATGTGAGAACTTTTTTTATATTTTAGTTTTTTCTATTTAACTGAGTTATTAACAATTAAAGAGGATCAATCAAAAATATATCTTGCTCTTGAAATGGACTATTGAAGGCGATCATACGAAATTAATCGACTTCTACAAAAAAGTTCCAAATATTGAAATAGAAACGACTACCGAAAGAAAGAACCTGAAGTGGTTTAGACATGTGATGAGGATGGAAGAGGGATGATGGCCTAGAAGAATTTTGGAATGGAGAACGAAGAGAAAATGGACTAAAAGTCAGTCAAATAGAAACTGGTTTTACGGCGTTAGGAAAGTAATCATGAACAGATAAATGCATAACAGAGAGAGGTGTAGGGCAGAAGTAGATGGTCGGAACTTATATTTAGTGACAACGTATGACCAAAGTTCTAAAATTAATTAAATAATAAAAACGATATTTTACTATGAATAATATTTTAACTACTTCATTGCTCAAAGCATCTGATCTTTTTTTTTTTTTTTAATTTCAATAAATTTGATGGTTTTTAGAAGTTAAAAATTAAGTCTTTCCTGTCTAAAATAAGAAAAAATAAACATTAAATTAAAGATTATATCTAATGCAATATTCAATCTCATGATCAATTATGGCCAATTGTATTCAATATACTAAGAAAAGCAATTTTGCAATTGCTAATTAAAGTAACATTTAATTAGGTATATTAAAGTATATTATATATAGAATTCTATATTTCCTATATTTTTTTGTATGTACATCATACAAATAATATACTTTATATAATATATGAAATATATTATATAAAATACGATGTAATATATTTTATATGCTTTTAATGAGTCTTCTTCCTTTGATTTCCTTATGGCATTGTGATGTGTTGACATCTGTCCAGTTAAGGTGGTATAGTCTAGGTATAGCCAAAGGCTACGGCATGAAATTAATGGAACGTTGAAGTGAAGATATATAATATACATTTTATATCACTTTTGAAACATTTACTTAAAACGTGAAGAGGTGAGTAAGTTAAATCGAGCACTATTGAAGAAGTGAAAACGACGTAAAAACCCACACTCTCTCCACCCTTAGGAAGCCTTACATATCTTACCTTTGAAACAAACACTAGCGAGTATGTCGGTCGTTGTAAAACATGTCACAATCTCACAAGAGGAGATCACAACACAAAAATAATTGAAAGTAGTCATCCCCGGCCGACCAGCCCTATTAAAATCCCGATTCAGCAACGGTCTTATATCGCCTTTGAAACATAGGCTTAAGTTAAATATATCGAGCAACACTGGAAACCGGAATTTATAGTCATGTATTTTTACAGAAGTATCCTTATAGGTTTGTATGAATTTCATATTATTGATGCAATAGTTACATGTAAAGATAAAGATTTTCAAAATAGGAGGATCAAGTCCAATATGTTAGTTACGGACAAATAGATGGATGGTATATAAAAATATTTTAGACATTTAGAAAATATATGTAAATACATGATTCTGTTAAATACTATAGTTACAATAATATAAATTTCAGGACGTGTAAAAAAAAAAATTTTATAAATGGGACAAATTCCTTAAAATAAGGAAGATATAAGAAGTCAAATATATGAAAATAATTGACTTTAGATTAATTTTTATTAATATATTCTTGTTTGAGAGTGGTTTAGTTTATTTAAAAACAAATTTGATCCTTTTTTTCTCAACTTTATTCTTTACAAACCTTCCAACGTTTCGACCCTCAGGTCATTCTCAAGGATACCTTTATTTTGATGTCATTTTCTTTTTTAAAATCTTAAAAATGCAGGCTAATTGCCTTTGTCCCATATAACTTTTTCAATGTAATTCCTTCTTAAATTTAATACTTTTACAATCCACATCTCTTCTTTCTTTCATTTACATTTGTAACCTGAAAACAGTTTTAAGGTTGCAAATGTAAAATTAAGAAAAAGTTATATGGGACAAAGGCAATTAGCCTGCATTTTTAAGATTTTAAAAAAGAAAATGACATCAAAATGAAGGTATCCTTGAGAATGACCTGAGAGTCAAAACGTTGGAAGGTTTGTAAAGAATAAAGTTGAGAAAAAAAGGATCAAATTTGTTTTTAAATTTATATCGATTTATATCGTCATTATTATCAATGTAATGGATACGTTAATAAATTTACAAATAATAAAATCTAGCAGTATATGTGAACGCTGATAAGACTTAATTACTTCTAATGAAATAATTTGAGAATGAATAGGACACTAGTCAGTTTGTCCGACAGGTCGTCCCAAAAATAGAAATTAAATAAATAACAATTATTGAAGGTTTTCATTAAAATAAAATTATAAGATAATTAAGATGAAGGGAATATGGTCCGGGTGCGGTCAAAAAAACTCAAATAGTATAATTCTACTATTTGAATTTTTCTTACCGCACCCGGACCATATTCCCTTCATCTTTACACACGGTCAATCAATAATCTTCCAATAAGATAATTAAGTTTTTTGACACACAAATTAAATTTAAACTTCTACAAATTTATAAAAAAATTTTAAAATGTTACATCTTAGCCACTGCCCATAATTGGCACTCGCTTCTATGACACTAATAGTTACAATACCAAGGGGCTCGCTTGATAATAAAACTTGTAAAACGAACTGGCCAATAACAGGATGATCTTTGTAGATTTTCACCATTGCTGCTAGAAGACAACAGTTATTAGTTTATTATTACTGCCTATCCAATAACTACCTGCAACATAAAATAAGCCCATACTAAGCCCCAGCCCTTGGACTGCATGTTCGGACCGTAGAAGAGCCAAAGTCCGATAATTAGGACAGAGTTGCGGGCGACCCGGTACACAGCTCACACTATTCAAACACCGCCCTCCTCGGCCTAGTATAATTAATTTCAAATCAACTAATTTCCGCTACTGCTACTGTTTAACTTGGCCCTTCGGCTCGACCGTTTGCCCAACTAATCCGTTAGCTAATGCTGGTAATTCGACTTACTCTGTGGATAGGAAGCTCAGGTCACCGGATGATTAGCAGGTTCAAGTAACAACAATTTGAATAAAACCAAGGAAATATTGATTTTATAGTCTGTAATAATGATAATAATGTTAAACTATATTACATATATACATATGATTGCCGTATTTATGTTTCCTATATTATATAATAATTATAGTTATTATTAATAACATACTTTCCTAAATTTTATATATCTTTCTTGTATTTCACTTATATGTATTCGTATTATATGTGTTCATCCTATATCCACTTTTTGCCACTCTTTCGCTGGTTTTAAACACGACAGGTGGATGGTTCAGATTTGTTCTTTCTGTCTTTATTATTATTTTATTTATTCTTTTATGAACTTTATTCATCATCCTAAGTGGGGCGAACACTAATAAAAAAATATTTATTAACTATTTTTCATTCCTCTTTGATCGCACCCCGACCACCTCCTTTATGTATTATTATTACTTGAATAAAAATTATAAAACGTTCATCCAGTTTTATATGGGGATTCTTCCAGAACTTTTTAAGTCCACAAATGATTCTCTTTAATTATAGAAACGATTATTAATATAAATAAATTTGATAAGTTATAAAAGAACCTTGTGGGTGGAGAATAGGTGGGCAGTGTAAAATCAGGGAAATCGTTTCCCCAATGCATAAACAGTCAGATGTCGTGTCAAACAAATAAACAAATAAATATTTTGCTTTCTTTAACATTTTTTTCATTTGTGTCTATTACATAATAAATTAATTTTTATTTCAATTTAAAAAACAAAATCATAAAAAAAATAAAATAATTTATTGATTTTTATCAAAGCATCGTGAGAAAAATATGATTTAAAAGTATCACCTTAAATTTCTATATAAACGTGAAATAATTTTAAAAGAGTAGATAAAACTTGGAAAAAATAATAATTAAGTCACGTTAGAGAAAATAAAAATAAAACTATCAACCCTGTAAATTGAGGTAGGAGATTATTCTTAAAAGATGATTGCAGGAAATAAAACCATTAAAATCAATTTTTTATAACAAAGTTCAAAACATTTTTTCTCAACAGGCTTGATTTGTGACAAAACGGTAAACGTTGTGGAGGGTGTAATAGCTCAGATAAAAAAACTAAGTTGTCTGATCTTTAACTTTTTTTTGTCGTTGGTTTATCAATAACATTTTAAGCAAAATTAACAATCAGCGGTTCATCAAAATTAACGGAAATGATTAAACAATAAATATGGTATTTACTATTAAATGGTATACACTAATATTAAATACGGTATTGCAATCTGATATAAGTAATAATAAGTTCTGAGAATTGGTGCCATTGCCCAGGCGAAAGGCAAATGTAAACTTTTGAATAATACAGACATTATTAAGTGGAGGCCGAATAGCTTTGTTATTCTCAATATAAAGAATTTTAGTGATATTTAGAGAGTTTTAAAGCCATGTAGTTCTGCTGTATACCAAAGTTTTTCAGGAGAACCAACCTATTCTAACCATGGTGGGGGAGCAAGTTTTTTCTTTTGTGGGACCGCCACTTAATGAAAAAAGTCAACGCCCCAGGCCGGATTCGAGCAGGTGCAGATCTCAGAACGATAGACCTAGTCCTAACCATCAGAGCTGGACGGCCCACTAATCCATCTTGATGGCACTTTTTAAATTTCATAGGTTTTGTATGTGAAATCTCGAATTGAAAAATTTTATTTGTGTATGTGATTGGGCCCATGACTACTTCATAAAATGAAAATTCTTCTCCTGTTATTAACTAGCTTTGTCCCACGATTTGTATTCAATTCGGTTTATATGATGCACTTTTATGCATATGATGAGTAAATAACGAAGTTCTGATTAACTAATGACTGCTTATATATTCTCTCTTTTTTTTTCCTTTAAGGAAGTTACCGTCAGATCTACATTATGGAAAACTCCTTTAAGTAAAGATTTTTCAATTCGAATTCATCCCCCTGAGAACGGACCACCCCTAAGGGAGTGATAACATTAGGGCTACTGTGGGGATAGCAGAGCCTACTGCCGTAGGAGAAGAGGTATTCTGCTAATTTAATAGAAGCACTCTCTCTATTCACCTCCCGCTGCAACTTGAAGACAACTTCACCCCCGCCCCTAATGGAAATTATCCTCCTCCCATTTGTCTGCCCTCCCGGTAGGCCTCTCTTTGCAACTTATTCTTCCAGTGGGACTTGCAGATGCCTATTATGGAAATGTAAAAAATGCAACTCTAGTTCACTCTAGAGAGAAAGGTCTAGTCTTGACAAAGTTACTGAACTGAATGAATAAAGTGACCAATTAGTAGACCTCTTCTTAGGGACAGATACTAATTTGTATTAATTATTGAAATAAGGAAATGCCATATTTGATTTTTAAAAAACACGATAATTGATTAGGAAGACAGTACTTCAATGATTATTCTTCGCTAGGAATTATAGAACGCACCCAATGTTTGACAAATTGATTCAACTGTAATTTAGAGTTTTGCCATATAAACTCTTTGTTTAACTCACATTGACTAAGACCGAACATTTACTGACATATTTTTCACAAACTAAGGTCATTGTACAAACAAAATGGCCGCCATTAGCAGTGTAAGATACCTTTTATTTGTTAAAAACCAATTACTTATATTATCTGTTTTAATTGCATATTTTTTTTTCTTTTTCTTCTAAGCCCGATGGGTGTATAGGGTTTGATATTTAGAAGGCAGGTGACAATAATGAGTGGAATCTCTTTTAATATATATCAAAATATAATATATAAGAGTGTAATGAGGAATATCTATATGACTGGAAATTGGAAAAATGGGTTAAGTCTGCTTTCTGACGATGGGGTTCAACAGGTTTCATACATAATTAAATTAAGGAATGTGCTTTATTATTATATTAAATAATGTGTTTATTTACATCTATAATTATGATTTTTTTTTCGTACCCTTCAAAGAGTGATGACATTATTAGTTCATACATGTATAATATAAGAAATGTTTTATGAATATTTTAGGGCGTGATACATTTCTTGTAATGTTATTACTCTTAATGAAAGTACGAAAAAAATATATGTGCATTATATAAATATAACAAACCACATGTAATAATAAATCGAGAGAAAATAAAGTAATTAATAGTGCCACAAAATTAGTTATCTTCTTCTTCAATCGGCGCGACAACCCATTTCTAGGTCCTAGCCTCCTCAAGCAGCCACATTATAACAAAATTAGTTATAATTAAGAAAATCTCAAAATAAAGATAATGATGCTGCAGACAAAAAAAAAAAATAAA
>NW_027108392.1:848582-852476 GCF_000696795.3 Halyomorpha halys | reverse complement strand
TATATACATCTTAAACTAACGCGCAAAAAGAAGTAATTTATTTGATGTTCTGATCCTTATGAGGATCCCTTAAATGTCTCGATGTATATTCTCTCCATATTACAAGCTTATAATCTTACTAGCTTTTAAATAATTAGATGCTAATTTTATGACGTGACTATCGAGGAAAACAAGAGCAAACTAAGCACTTTAAAGCAGTTTCAGCTTCATGAAAGTATAATTTATTTTCTTAAGAAAAATATGTTACAACCTCAAGCTATAAAAAAGTTTTTATGATTTTTACTCAGGAATTTGGAATAAGTCGAGAACGAAGACAAACATTGATTTTTTAAAATATAAACTTAGAATTCTTTTTAAATTAAGTAATTCAAACTCTTGAAATTATAGTTGATGTTGCTTAAGACAGCTCTCAAAACATTTTTTTGTCGCCGCACTCTTCTTGACATAAAAAAGTTGAAGACCCTCTTTCTGCCCTAAAAAAAAGTTCGCGACACACTTTTCAAAAATAAAATGGCGGCATAAGTATCCTTAGAACGATTGAATTTGTATGAAAAGGGGAATAAATATCATATGCACAGTATATTTGCTATTTTTTTCTTTTTTTTTTATGTAGGATTTTGAGAAAGTGGCATTCGCTTGCAGCAACCTCAGTGTACTCTTGGGGCACTACCGGGAAGTCGCGTAAGTCTCTCTGGAAACCAGTGCGATAGAAGATAAATAATACGAAAATGTAGGAGAAATGGTCTTAAGTAAACAGTGGTAATACAGTAATCGTATAGCGATCGATCTTAATAGATAAAAAATATATTCATATACTACCACCATTTCAGTATGTTTATTGGTCAATGTGAGTCAATGAACTACGGGATATGATATTTTAAAACTTTTATAAATGTAGAAGTAATTATTCTAATAACAAAGGATGAATTCAAGATAATGCGAGATAAAATGAAAAATATTGCGAGATACAATTGAATAATGATATTATACAACGATGATTTTAATATGGAATATCGAAATTAACCCACTTATAAATATTTTACAAAATATTAAATAATAAATGGCTCATATGTATGGTATTAAAAAAACTATTAATGAAAAATTTCAATTTTATTGAACACCCTATATAGTTTAAAACTTTGTAGAATTGATTGTATAAATTCCTTAGTTAAATGTTGTAAATTGCCACATTTTTTTGTTATTTTAATTAATTAATTTATCATAACAATAAATAAAAGATAATAAAACAGCTGGTGTTTTCACTCAAACCACTTACGTAATCCCTTTGGGTATTAAGTCCACTACAAAAATTATCTGCAACTTAGCTAAATTTTCGTTGGCAATTAAATGATCTGTAATTAGCACGAAGAATGTTTTAGGGGAAATTTATAGATTTTACTTGTGTCAAAACCTGACATATAAGTGAACAAGTTTCCTGAAGAGTAATGAAGGTAACCATAGTTACCTGGTATTAGGAGGACCAAAAATAATTTTAAAAAATATTATAATTTTAAAAGTTCCATTTCCTTTTGCAAAAAATTTTTAGATTTCGATAATTTTCATTTTCGGTTTTGTAGGGAATGTTATGAAGTTTTTAATTTACTACTAGCACATTACTATACTAATTAATAAAAATATACTTTTTAAGTAATAGCTAAATAATTCTGTTTAGTACGGCTTTGAAAAATGTATTTCAAAAAACTTTATATTTTTCCTCTATGTACATAAATGGCGGAGATATCTCCGTATGAATCATTCATTACTCTTCATTTCGAAACAATAAGACGAAGTGATGTTAACGAGTGACAAAACTAAATTATCAAGGTGAAACTTTTTGATTGGAAATGTAGTACTTGTATTCAAGATGAGCTATAGGATCTGTTATATATTTTTCTTCTAATAGAAAAGCAGACTAAAATTTGCCGTCATTAGGTTCTAACAAAATCAACATTACTAGAAGCCATTAACGAAATGGACTATATAATAAATGATTAATATGGAATGACAATAACAATAGAAAGCTATTATTGGAATGGTAATGCTATACTAATGTATAGCACGAAAATGTTTTTATATAAGACATATTTTATTATTTTAAAAAGTTACCTCAATGAAAATAATAAACAAAACTACTTGACGTTTAATCTCAGGAAGAAATATTTAATGAAAAAAAAACCAAGTAAGGTAATGAAAGAGTAATCTAAAGAAGGTAAGGTAGCATCCTCTTTATGCCTTTTCTATTCAGTGGATTGCCTGAGCCGGAAGAATCCTCTCCACTATGGCTGGAATGTCCTTAGAAATGAAAAATACAGAAGTACAATATCATCTTGTTAGTCCAGTCCAAGGGGAAAGGGCCAATATTTATTTAAAATAGGAACTAACACTCCCTTTAGTTTTATAAGCTCCACTAATCAACAATCAGGTGCTTAATATTAATTTTATTTTTAAATATGTTAAGAAGTAAAAAACATTATATTGAAAAAATGAGATCCAACACCAGACCAAATTATTCAGGGTTAAAACTAATGATTAAAGATATTTATTAAAAATGTATAACTGTGTAAAATACATTAATACATAAAATACAAGTTTTTTAATTTGTTTACTGCCATGTGCAATTTTTTGAACGATGGAAGTCCAACAACACATTCTTGATCGGTCTGTCTCATTGTGAGTGTGTAATACTAAGATTATTTGTAGTGTTTTAGCCCTCAAAGTCTTCTATACATCGGGTACGTAGGGGGAGGGGGAGGGGAGCATAATAGTCTAAGCGGGTCCGGTCCGGAAGGATTGCCTTTTTTTTGTGTGTGTGTTATGATCTCCTCTTGTGAGATTGTAACATGTACATCAACCAACCCACTCGCTATAATTGTCTGTTAGAGAAGTCAGATAAGAAAGGCTACCAGATTAGTTTAGATCGCTCGGCTACCTCTCGGGGTTGTAGTAGAGAGTTTCACGCCGTTTTTTAATTTCAGGCGCTTTTTGAATATTGCTCGATTAAACAATACTAGTTTCCTTTTCCCGTGTTAAGAAATATTTCAAAAGGACCTAGGATTATAGGACCGTTACTCCGTGGGGGTCTTAGTGGGGTGGTTACGGCCGGGAAGGATTGCCTTTGAACATGGAAATATCAGAATTATTATGTCATTATATTGGTGAGAGTTCATTATATGGTCTCAGTAGTATGTTAGTAAGAGGTATTTCTTATAGTGTATCTTATTACTATAAGAAATTCAGAACATTTAAAAAACAACAAAAAAAAATGTAAAATAATAAATATCTTTATTCTTATTCGAATTCGGCTGAGCAGAAAATAGTTTTATGTTACACTGTAGCCCTCCCAGCCTTATAAATTGGGTACTCTTAATCGGTTAAAAATCTGGCGGCTGAGAGTGATTCTGAACAAATCACCTCCTTGCGCAACCGTAGGTCTAGTAACAGTACTTCTTTACAAAGTACTGAACTCCTGATTCTTCATGGGTTGTAGCGGTACAGATTTTAATTTTTGAAAATTTTAATTCTTATATTGACTAAATTTTATTTATGTCTCCTATATTATATAATAATAACAGTTATTATTATTATTTTCATACTATCCTATAATCTTTATATTTCAATATCCTTTTCTCGTATATGTGACCGATATAACCGTCATCTCCCCAAACCCTATTCCATTCCATATCCGCCTTCTCCCTTCATTAGCTGTTTCTAAGCAAGGCAGTAGGATGGTTCTGATAGATTATTTCTTTCTTTATTATTACTATTATGTTTTTTTATTTTATTTACTTATTGTTTCTTGGCCTTTATATATTCTCACCTTATTTCCTTAGTTTTTCTTCTCCTAGTGAGTACAATTTTTGTTTTTTAAATCTTTTAAATCTAATTTTCTATTTT
>NW_027108392.1:847178-848532 GCF_000696795.3 Halyomorpha halys | reverse complement strand
TATATATATCATCTAATTTTTATTTCCTTTTGTTCATATTTTTTTATTGTATGACCATTATATATACGTAATGTTTAGCAATCCTTTCTTTACTTTATTGACATCATATTATCTTGCATTTCCAACACATTTTTAGTTGTTTTGTGTCATTTTTAGCCCTGATGTAGCCTGCAAAGTGGAATGAAACGTTAGAAATTAAATAGCTCTAAACTATTTTTGGTTCCATTCTAACTGTAACCACTACCACCTCCTTCATATTCAAATACGGTCAATTCTTTTTATATATAATATATTTTTTTTAATATTGATTCCTTTTTTTTTATATTTATCACTGTTCATCTTGACTACTTTTATTAATAATTTATTTATTTCCGTGTATTCTTTTTGAATATATCTTGAGTTATTTTTAAAAGCTATGTAACTTTTATCTATTTGTATTATTACTTACTTTTAACAATTTATTTTGTATATAAAGTTTGATAACAAAAATACTTTATTGATTTTTACAATCCTGTAGTAAACTTGAAAATGCAATAAAAATTACTTTTTTATGGCACCTAAAGAACTAATTTCCTTCAATAAATGATAATAACAACTTTTTAAGAAAACAAAATTTTTTTTTTACCTTGTAGTTTAATAGTAATTTTATATTCAACAGAGGTTAGTATTAAAATAAATCTATAAACCTTCCTGGTATATCCATAAAATTATGGAGTAATTAAATTTTATTTTATTTTTCTTTGTGGCCTTTGGGAAATGGGATTTTAAACAGGGTGGAGAGAAAAATAATTGTTCTACCTACCTCAATTATAACGGGGATTAAATGGTGATATACCCCAAATGAAATAAAAACACATTGAGGTTCGGTAGAGAGATTTGCATGAAAATGAAGAACGTAGAAAAACAAAATATAGAGAGTTGTTCCACAGGAGACAAAGTGGACATCTAATTGTGTAGATCAGTTTTAGATCTGTAAATATTTTGGGAAAATATGAAAAAATTTATGTATTTTATTCTTACTTCTTAACAATACTGGGATGAAATCCAAGACAATTAAGCGATGCGATGGCCTCTACTACTTGCACTTTTATAAACAAAGAGAAAACACGCTAAAAATGGTTTAAAATAATGATCGAGCAATGATTGCTTATTTAAATAATAAGAAATGAATTATTTGTTGTTATTTTAAATATCATCTGTACTAGAAGTGCAGTAGAATTTCCATAATCCGATCTATAAAAACCAAGGGAACTCAGATTAGCGAAAAAAATGGACAACCGAATGGAGAATAAAAACAAACACTTCATAACTAAAAAATCAATCGAAAAACAAAAATAAATTAAAATAAATATAT
>NW_027108392.1:843150-846218 GCF_000696795.3 Halyomorpha halys | reverse complement strand
ATTTAATTTTAATTTATGAATTTATTTTTTAACTATTTTAATTTGAAATAATCTGAAATTTTCTTTTGTTTGGAACTTGAAATAATTATTTTCAAGGCCTCTGACTTGAAACGCATCTGCTTTAGCAATAAAATCTGAAAATTCCAACAAGAACATGAAAAAAATGCATTAAAGTTCCCAATATAATTTTCTCTAGGATTTATAATTTGAAAATTACGCACCTGACATAGGACTACATAATTGTCTGCCGTTGATTAGATATATTTGTTTATAATTTTTTTTTATTTCTTGTCACATTTTCTTGGTATTTATAACTAGATTATTTAAACCACAGTAAGTAATGTGTTGATAATACGGTTTTTTTTTTAACGTGTGTGTGTATGTACTCCATACATAAAATCAAATCTTGGATAGGAGACTAATTACTAAGACGGTAAAAATTTATGTGTAAATGGTAAACAGATAGGTAAAGTAAATGTGGCAAAGGTAAAGTACATAAATGCATTGATAAAATAAAAATAAAATTATTGAATAAGAGTGGAAATCAATTAGAACAATATAAATAAAAATAGTAGGTGGTAAAACTATGGCAAGTAATGACAATAATGAGCAGTCGCTGGTCTTTTAGACGTGGTGTAAACATTAAGTTGGTACATAGATCGTACATTGGAGATGAGTAGTGATAAAATAGGCAACAAATCTGGTAAAAATGGGAAGAACAATATTTTTAAGTTATAGGGTGAAGATAAAATTAAAAAGAAATTTTTTAAAAATTATTATATATTTATTTATTTAATGTAATTTACAACTGTACAAAATAATAAATACAATAAGTAAATATGTGGAATATTTCATTTACACTTGAAAATCTTGGGAAGGAACCACCCATTCCACTTATTAATTTAAATTAGAAGGTCCCGAGGCCATCTTTACAGACGCCTCTGAGGATTACTCGGGATTGTTAAGGATGAGAGATTAAGAACTAATGGTTAAGAATAGGTAAGGAGTTTGGAATGAAAAAACGCATATCTGTTTGGGGCCAAATCTGCAATGAATGGGAAATTAAGGTCTTTGTGAATGAGTTTATTTGTATCGTAATAAGGAGCATCAAGGATTTTACGCAGGATTTTGGATTGAAAGGATTGGAAGAGGCAGGAATTTTACGGTTTGGCAGAGCCACAGAGCTCAATCCCATACGTCCTAATTGGTCTGATTAGTATAGGGTATAATAATAATGTTTGTAGTGAATGGGAAGTTTAGAGTGTTTGTCAAGTAGGTGTTGTAGCAATCGAAATCTATGAGCAGTTTCGTGTCGTTTCAGTCTTGTGTGTGGATTCCAAGTAAGACCCTTGTCAAGATGGAGTCCTAAGTATTGAATTTGTTTAACAGGCGTTAGTGGAGTATTTAGAAAGGATACTGTAGGACAGGAGGGTAAGAAATCAATATTTAAAAACAGTAACGGAAATAAAAAAACCTTGGATTCCACAATAGTTAAGATATGGAATAAGACTAGGGGGCAGAGAATAATTGTATTAGTATTTAAAAATAGGTAAAGAAAAGAAAAAAAATAAGTGGGTTAGAAATACTGACATCTTGACCCCAGGAACTTTACTAAGTTTATCTCATACATTTGCCTATTATAATATTAGACAAGATAATCCTGTCACTTTACTTATGAATATATTGTAACAAATCTTAACTAAAAAACAAATAATGGGGCAATCTATACCTGCTTCCTCTCTTACCCCTTATTTGTTATTTATGTTATGATTATTATTATGATTTATTAATAATGCTTGTTATTTTACGTTAACTTTGCCCTATTTACGTCACCTATCTGTTTACAATTATGCAATAGTCCTAACATTTCATTCTGTTGTTCTTTATTTACTATTCTATACCGGATGTATTAATTAGCCATTCGTCTCCTATCCACATATGTTTATACTTCCTTAACTAAAACTTATTATTATTTTCTTTTAAAAAATAATCATTTTTGCATAGTTTCTTACTTTCTCTGTATATTTATTTTAATGTACTATGTTTTCATTAAACCCCGGACGAAGCCTTGTAAAGTAGGGCGAAACGTTGATTTACAATACATAGTTTTTTTAAAAATATTTTGAAACCTTCATTGACCGCCACCCGGACTATCTTCCTATCTACTTCATACATACAACAGTATTCTTACAATTTTCTTTTATCATAAAAATGTACGAATACAAAATAAGGACACTAAATTCACAACAAAAGCATGTTATATTTTTTTTCAGCGAAGAGAGGCCTACTTAGGGACCTTGGATAAATTTAAGAGAAAAGCACATAAAGAAAGCATAAATTTGCATAAAATATTCCCAACAAGAAAAGCATTTTAGGCCACTGCCTAAGAGCGGTCTGGGGATAAAAATGGTCGTAAATGTCTGGTTTATTTTAAAATTGTATTGTTGTCATTTCCCCATCTTAATTGTAAAAAAAAGAAAAGAAATAGCCCACTTTCAAATATATATACATTTTTTAGTCGCAATCATTGTAGAATACATAAAACCGTTTTAATGACTTTTAAAGCCGTTTTAATGACTTTTAAAGCCGTTTTAATGACTTTTAAAGCTGTTTTAAAGCAATCACATTGCGATTTGTAAATCACATATTATTAAAAAAGCACTGTTTAATCGCATAATAAAAATAAAATCCATTGTTACACTGGTAGAAATGTTTAATAAGTATGTTTTATATCTGGAACTATTATCTTTTTCATATTGACCAAAAGATTTGAAAATACTCCTTTCTTTTATTCCTAGCCATTTTGTAAATTGAATAAATTGTAAATAAATGTAAAAAACGTATAGAAATCAGTTCTCTTCTAGACTTCGAAGTGTGCACATCGCGGTCTGCGCTTGTGATCTTAGATAACAATAGTGCTATTGTTCTGTTTATATTCGGTTCCAAGAAGAGAGAGAACCTTTCTGTCGGATCGGACTTCAGTCAGATAAGCAAAAATAATGTTTTATTAATTTCTTTTGTCATATTTATATCTAAATTTCTTAAATATTAACAAACATCTTAATTAT
>NW_027108392.1:822210-837715 GCF_000696795.3 Halyomorpha halys | reverse complement strand
ATTTAATTATTTTATTTTATTCTATTTTTTATTTATTTTTTTTTTTTTTACTTTTATCATCCCATAGGCGTTGATGACCAGAGGGTTTTACGCCTTTAAGCAAAAATCAACAACAACAACAACAACAACGTATAGAAATGGGTAGCTCAGTAGTAAGGGTTATGGTAAGACACTGTGCTACTAAATCCTTGACCCAGATTCGAATCCACCTGTGGCAGATAATTATTTTTTGTTTAACAGTAACCGTGAGTCAACCCTGTTGTTTCCATCTGGGGTCCTCCCAGCCTCAAGGACTATCTTAAATATAAATTTACACTTCACATCCTAATATTTAAAAACTTTTGTAGACTTTCTGCCCAGGTCATTAATATTTGTCAAATCACCCTATTTTGTCACAATTACATTAATTTTTAATTATAGATAAACTCAACACTATAAATTTCAAAACCTTGAAATAGAAAGAGTTAAATTTTAGATTCTGAAAATAAATTCAATGACAACTAATTTTTCAGGGCATTTTTTATGAAATGATGCTTTCTAAAAAGTTATATCTGAGGAACTATTTAACGTAAAACGCTCTATATTTTAGTAAATTTACTTTGCTTAAAATGATGTTCTCTTAGATTTTCTATTGTTGTTGTTAGTTTTTAGGGTACAGATCTCCGAATGAAAAATTAATTTTTTTAAACGTTTTGAGGTAGCCACCATTTTGTGTTCCCCCTACCTATACTGGGCAGACTAATACATTTTAACTAGTAATTATACATAGTTTTCATTCAAATAATAAAAGATTGGGGTGAATAACTGCCTTTTTTCTCCTCTTGGGATCTTGTACTTGTCGGCCAAAACCACGTATACACTTCATAAACCTTAATTTAATGAGGATTGTTCCCATGGTACATTTCTAGGCAGTTCTTACTCAAAACTCTCAGTCGACGTACTGTCTATAGCTTTCCTACAGCGACTATAATGTTTCCGTAATTTCCTGGTCCTGAGAAATTGTAACTACAAATATATATATTAATATTTTATTTTTAATAATCGAACTTTATTTATTGATAGATATTATAATCTACTACACCGTTATGGGCAATAGGTAATAGTGATGAATGATCAAATTCTTACTAAAATAAAATAATATGAGAATGAAAAATAAATAAATAAATGAGAAAAAAATACATAAAATCTCTTAAAATATATACAAACAGATGGATAAAGAAAATGAACATAATAAAACTATGTGCATGAAAAAATAATGATAAAAATTAAAGAATCTCTAGTCACATTTACACTCCTATATACAATATTTACACAATCGACCTGAGGATCCCTAAGCCCACTCTATCCCCCACGTATGAGGGATAGAGCAGAGCCCGTAAGATCCCAGCCCATCCCACTCGGCGCTTCACTGGTAATGAGGCAGTGAAGGCTGAGCAAGTGCGCTAAAGCCTCAAACACACAACTTGAGTGGAGAATCTGACCATGGCCAGAACTCCAATTGCCCATTTTTATTGCACAATACGTCTGTTGGCCACCGCCGTTTCAACCTTCGAGGTGAATTGTAGAGATGGGTGGAACTAGTTAAGGATTTAACTAAAGGATTAGGATGGTTAGAAAGGGTTATATCGAATTTTGAGAATTTGGTTGGTATGAGGTCAAGGACAAAAGGGATACGAAGGTACTGGTGTAGTTATCTGTTGGAAACTTATCATTAACTATGGTTCTACGGATTATGGATTGAAAGGATTGGATACGTTTGATGTTCGACGGTTTAGCTGTTCCTCAAAGTTCAAGTCCGTAGGTCCAGATAGGTCGGAGTATAGTCTTATAAATTAGAAGTTTGTTTTCTAGTGAGAGATGAGAGGTCCGGCCGAACAGTCGGTATAGTTGGCTGAATCGTCTGTTAAGTTCTAGCCTTCTAAGCCTAGTATGTTGGTTCCAGGTGAGTCTTTTGTCTACGATGAATACAAGATATCGGGATTAATGGGAATGTCAGCAGTGAAGATGATGTAGGGGACAGGACTGAAGACACTGCCTTGGGGAACGAGTAGGGGACATACTGTCTCGATCGGGTAGATATTTGAGTACTCGGAACCACTGCGAACTCGAAAGGAGCGATTTGTCAAGTAGGAGCGGAGGATAAGGTATAAGGTTTAGGGTTATATGGACTTAAGTTTGGAATTCGGCATGCCATACTTGATCAAAAGCTTGAGCTATGACCAGAAAGGCACCCGAGCAGTATTGTTTCTTTTCAAGAGCTGCAGAGATAGTCAACGACTCTGATGTGCGGGAAAGCTCGGTGATTCAACAGTGGATAGGATAAGTTTTAGAAGGATTTTTCCCAAACTTTTTGAGAGGATTGGAAGTAAGCTAATAGGTCTATAAGGAAGCAGAATTATTAGTCCCTATCAGAATTATTAGTCCCTGGTTTTGGAAAGAGAATTATAATGGAGTGTTTCCACAGTACATGAAAGAGGATTGTTCTAAGGATGCAATTATTGAAATATGTAAGGAACATTATAGCTTTGGGAGGAAGTTGGCGAAGGATTTGAGGAGTCAGAAGATCATACCCCGGTGATTTACGAGGAGTTAACATCTTAGGTGTTTATAAATGTAACTATTTCAAGACAATACGCGTTCAATATCCCAAGAGTATAATTTATAGGATATATTTGTTAAAATTGTATTTTCAGTTAGAAAAGTCGTTAAAATATTTTTCAACAAAATTGGAAGTGGCTAACGTTTCAACTTGTGAAACCCACTTCAAGTCAAGATTTGACTCACTAGAATCCAAAGCCAAGGCCTTTACAGGAAGCTGATGTTTTAGCAAAGATGATATTCTCATAGAAAAATTAATAATTTTCTTAAAAACCCGTACCAAAACTGGTTCGGTTTCCAATCGAACTAATCACAATTACACAATATATCTTATCCAAAGCTCAGATCTTTGCAAATACTCATTTTAGTTTTTATATTGTAGAAAATTCCATTTTCTTCCAGATGGTTGGTTACCCTCCAGGAAATGTACAGGTTTTTTTAGGCGTTAGAAATAATTAAATAAACATAAAAGTCCGAACTTTAGAAAACCCAGCCTTATTGTAAATTGCTAATTTAAACTTTATAGGCATTTATAATCTTTAAATTTCTTTCTTGAGACTGGTAATTGTTTACTAAATAATTCAAAAACACTATCCAAAATTATAATAATATAAGATAATAAAAGTGTATAAATAGTGATAAAAGAGAAATAATTTGACTGTGATTTTTAATGTAATTTTGACATATTAGATATTAATGTTTTGACCTGGGCAGAATGGCCTGTATGGAGTTTTTTTTAAATGGTTGGATGATATGTCTCATAGTAATTTGAGATTGTCCCTGAAGATGGCCGAATTGGCCGAAACGTTGGACGTGTGAATGAAATAAATGTTTTGAGACTATAATTTTGGATAGTGTTTTTGAATTATTTACTTTATAGGCATTTTTAAATATAATTTATTCAAATTCTTGAGACTGGTATTATTCATTAGATAAATAAAATGGTATCCTTATTAAGTCTCAACATTCTTTATTATATCAATAGTCCAATGTTTCGGCCAATTCGGCCATACTCAAGGACAATCTAAACATTTCACAGCTTATTATGTATTCATTTGTAACAATTTAAAAAACAACATTACTATTAATAATATACCATACCTTAAATATAAATTCACATCAAAATTAAAAAAAAAATGTTTTACAGGCTATTTTGGCCAGGTCATCAAATTCAAGTCAAAACACCCTGTGTAAAAGTTAATTAACAGAAAATTAATTATTAATAAGCTTACCTAAGCTTATGTCTAGTTACCTATTTTTTTAAAACCTTTATTAATTTTTAAAACTTTATTTTTAGATTAAATCTACACTATCCGCTATTAGATAAACAAACTATTTATAACCTTCCACACACTCAGGTCAGGCTTATTATTATTTTAATTCAAATTGTATTTTGGTCTCAATTTTTATTTATTCCAATTATTAAATTCGTATTAAAATTAATTGTAAATAGTAGTTGACTGGAGTATTTTTCTTTTGAACATATTGTTTTCTTTATGTAAAATTATGGAGCTATCAAATATGTTATAAAAGTATTCAGCATTTTGTTAGGTACAGTGACCAGTTACTCCGAATTTGACATGAAAAATACAATCCGTTTTTATTATACTTATAATAATTAAAATTAAAATCAGAAAAAGCCTTAATTATAGTCTTCAAACATGATTTTTTTTTTCCCAAACCACCTTTTATTTGAAATTATAGTGTGGTAGTTAACGCATGCTGTTGAGATTTTGTTTTTCTCTGAAACTAGGCTTTATAAATGAAAATTTGATAAACCTTTATAAAGATTTGGGTAGATCAATGTCTTTGGAGGATATTGCAATGATTGCAAATGGTACGAATTGTCGTCCTGTCCCTTTAAGCCAGAGGATTATTGAGCAAGTAAATGAAGGGACAGGCTTCAATAAAGGTATTATTGGTTCCTTGAAGTTGTTATCTCATCTTGAATATTGGAATTCTATCTGAAAGAGGCTAATATAAAAGAATTTCATCCAATCTATTATACTTTTTTTTAATAATCTACATATGTGATGTAGATATAAAATAGATAAGAATCATATGACTTTATAGAAAAATGTTCTAGGGACTTACATTATTTAAATTTATAATTTATTAAAAAAATAATGGTTGAAATTTATTATTGCAATAATTAAATTCATGTGCAAATAAAAATTCAGAAAAAAAGAAACTTCACAAATAAAAATTAAAGATGTAACAAGAAATCATATTATACAGTGTATTGCAAAAAAATTTAGATTTCGAAACTTTGTTTTGCAGTATGCTAAAAAAAATTCAGCTCAGGGAATAGTTTGGGATAGATGCCAATAAAAATAAACTAACCTATAAAATTTTGGGGTTCCTTAATCATATTTGAAAGAGTATTAATCTTCAAGCTTATTCTATGAAAAAAAATCGAAAGGTATGATTTTTAAGAACCTAGTTTGAAAAGAGTGGAAAAAAGGGATTACTAAAGGTGAAGAAATTGGAATAAAGAGTAAAAGTCTACCACTTAATCACCTTCGTCTGATCAAAATCTAAAATCATACTTGATATCTCCACCTGCTTTTAGTGATACACCTACCAAAATTAATAATATAAAAATATCAGTACTGAAAACACCCCTAAACATGAAGAACTGTTACATTAAAAAAGCACTGAATTATCTAAAGATAATAAATGTCTTTCGTTTAATTTAGAAGGACTGTCATCGTTAATGATTATAGAAGTTGGAGCGAAATTAAAAAAAATAAAATAAACCAAACGCTTAATATTATATTAAATTATTTATTTTATAAAATTTAAAAATTAGTTATTTATTTATTTGGTTGTTTTATCAAAAACCTACATCAAGGGTTTCAACAGACCTATAATCATGTTGATGAAGGCCATGGATAGCCGAGGGTGTGGGGTACAAACATAGCATTCTCGTCTCAAAAGCAGTGCTAGTTCGAATCCGGCCTGGACGGGTTGACTTTTATTTCATGACAACCCTCAGTAAAAATTTTTACTTTTCCTATGCTCACTAGAAATAGGTTGGTAACCTATAGGATAACACGTTTTTCGTAGGCCGTTAGTAGCTAAGAGAGTTGAGGCATCTCAACCTCGTACCTGCTCCTACAATTCTGTCCCGGAGGGAGGTGGGGGTGATTTTTATTTCGTGGCAGCACCATGGAAGAATAAACTACCCTCTCCTACTCTGGTTACAAGGTTATCTCTGGATAACTCCTCCTCTTACGTATATCAGAAATGACCAGGTAGAGGGCTAACAAAAAACTTATTTCATTATTCTATGTTCGAGAACATAAGAAGAACGTTAAACCCGGAATAAAAAACATTCCTACTTGTTAAAAGGGCGATAGCTCAGAGACCTATTGTAAATACGCAGACTTATTTTAAATATGCAACTAGTAATTGTAATATTAGATAGCAAAGATGATGATTGTAATTTGTATATAGAAGACTAAATAAGGAGATTAGGTTAATTTATAAAATTTGAAATTGTAGAAAATGGTATTGTTAAGATAGTTATTTAAATTGAATTTATGTAGTTGAATTATTGTTGTATGGTATGCATTATATAAAATTGGTTATTATGGATTTAATGTGCCCGATGATGGGGCGGTGGTAATGGATAAATTCAAGTCAATGAAAAATCCTACGTAAAATCCTTGATGCTCCTTATTACGTCACAAATAAACTCATTCACAAAGACCTTAACATCCCATTCGTTGCAGATTTGACCCAAAACAGATATGCGTCTTTTCATTCCAAACTCCTTAACCATCCTAACCCATTAATTCTTAATCTTTCATCCTTAACAATACCTGATAATCCTCCGAGGCGTCTGAAAAGATGCCACGCGACCTTCTAATTTAAATTAATGTTTGAAATACCACCAATGGGTGGTTCCTTCCCAAGATTTTCAAGTGTATATGAAACATACAACATATTTACCTATTGTATTATTTTGTACAGTTGTAAATTACATCAATTCATTAGATGATTGGTTTCTCACTTGGTTAGAAATATGAATCAAAGGATATTTGAAAGCATTACTCATATTATTATTTAAAAGCAATAATATGGAAAAATAAAAATACCATTTGAGAAAAAAAAAATTGCATTATTCCTTTCATAAAATCAATTTTACTCTAGGTAAATTATGAAGCCAATCTATTAAAAATCAATAATCAGTTTTAGTTATATACCTTATTAGAAAAAAAATTTATCACTTTGATTAAATGTTAAATTAACGGAACAATAAAAAAACAAAAACATAAAGCTTTATTTATAACAGATATGATTTTTTTTAAATATTATAAAATTTAAAAATGAAGACACCTGTAATATTGCTGAATACAACAAAAATTCTATTATTTTAATGAACATGATATCCTAGAAAAAAGTCTACAGCATACATTATAGCAGAAAATATGGTACAATAATTCATAATATAACATTAGTCAAGCATATTACAAGATAAAGCGCAAGCTATAGAGGAATACATATATCCCAAGGGTTGAAGATCTGACTGGCTCTGATTATTTGCGGTCGAAAGAAAAACTTTGTCTGATATTGCTCGGGAAACTCCTTGAAACTGTAATTTACGGTGTTTTTAAAGTTTCCTTTAGACCATAAGAGGTTTAGACTTACTTCTAGATAAGTAGTAGAAGCAATAAATTCGCTTTATGGGCTATGATCGATTTAAAAATGAGTTCTCTCTAGGATTTGTTGTCTCAAAGTAACATCCCACCACAGAAAAATATTTTCTTTCATATTACTTTTAAACGCTGCAAATTATTGCACAATGGTTCGTTATTTAAATTTATTATTTATTATTTATCTTCATTTTTGAAAATCACAAACCGAAATGTGATTACAAAGTTTAATATGCTGTATCTGAACAAATAAAGGTGTTATTTTTTTTTTTATTGCTAGTGCTTATTATTTATAAGTAAGTAATTTTTTTTCTATATACTCGAGTGTTTATTATATATTCTATATTTTTATGCCTCAAGGCACTTAAATTAAATTAAGATTGTATTAATTAGTCGATGAACAAAATAATTGAAGCGAAATCACAATAATCAGTCTTAGAATTTTGAACTAAAAGGTAGTATTATTTTACTATGCTAAAGAAGGAAATAAATATGTACTGTATAAAATATAAAAAGGGCAGTAATGTGAAGATAGCTTATATTGTTATTTTGCATATTCTGTATTTTATTAAATACAAGCAGACCCACCAATGCTTCGCTGTTGTTAGATTTGAAAATGAATATAGATTGAATGAACATAATTGTTTTTAATACCAATTTAATGATGTTAAAATAAAGATAAAGATTTAAATGTTAAAATTAAACATTTATGTTATACATATAATTATTATTATTATTATTTAGCCACATAAATTAAACCAACATATGTGACAAGGAACACAACAAAATTTACTTTAGTATATTTTATAAGCTTCATTGTTTTGTTTTTTTCCCATTTGACTTCAAAACACAGGGATCTTTCTGTATCTAATAGTATGACCGTAGTTATTGAGACACAGGTCTTTGCAGCCAGAGAACTGCGGTGGCGTAGGTTTCAATCCGGCTTGGGGGGTCGACTATTCTCATTTCTGTGGCGGTCTCGCGAAATGAAAAACTTCAATGAATAATCATGAATAGAATATGGATGAAACACGAAAATATTTGATGATTTTTTATTGAATGTCTAGGGTCAGTTTTCACTGCTGTTTTATTTAATTTTAGTAGATTACAATGCTCTTTAATATGCCATGTTTTTGATGATTCGAATTGGCGCATATGTACAAAAAAATCTCTCTTTTTTCTTACAAAGATATATAGGACATATTACTGTTCTTGAAAAAATCCTGTATTCAGTTTCTCTTCTCTCTTTGCGTACTTGCTCAGCCTCCACTGGCTCACTAACAGTGATGTGGTGAGAGGGATGCGCTGGGATCTTTTGAGCTCTGATCTACCCCTCACACGTGAGAGATAGAGTGGACTCAGGCATCTTTAGGTCGATTGTGTAAATATTGTATATAAGAATGTAAATGTGACTAGAGATTATATTATTTTATCATTATGTTATTTTATTTATTTGTTTTTTCATACACATAGTTAGATTATGATCATTTTGTTTATCCTTTCTGTTTGTATATATTTTAAGAGAAATTTATTTATTCTTATTTTATTGTAGAATAAATGTGATCATTCATCACTATTACCTATTGCCCACAACTGTGTGGCAGACTGGAATATCTATCAATAAATAAAAAGTATTTAAAAAAAAAAGTTTCTCTTTAAAAGTGGAATATGGGTTGGAATTTCCAGTTATTATAATGATATTACCAAACGAAGTAATTTAAAAGAATTTCGCACCACAAGATAAAAAGAGACACATTTATAATTTTATTTGTCGAAAGTTTAAATGTTTGGACATGCAACTAGCCCTTGACTTTCAAACCAACCAAAAGACAATAAATATTTTACCATTAACTTGTAATAATGAAAAAACATAGGCATGGAAAGAATATGGCAGTGTAGGAGTCACCGATTTCAACCAATTTTTCTTCAGTGAATCCATTAAAAAAAAAAATAAAAAAACTGGACATGTGTTCGTTCCAGTAGTCAATTTTTCATATTGTACAGATTTCTAAAGGTTTATGTCTGGCTTCTCTACTTACTGTTATTACCTATTTCCGTGAAATTGTAATACAAAAATGTTGGTAGTCTCAATTGATAGTATTAGTCCAATAAAGATCTAAAAAAGCAATATATGATATCTAAAATAAATCACTGTCATGGTAAAGAGTATAGCCTACAATTTATCGAAAAAGTAAAAAAAATTGTAATAGACCCTACAAAAATTCTAGATTTCCAAAATTATGATTGAAAGGTCCAACATGTCGTATCTCTACTACTAATAGTCCAATTACATTAATTGTTTACTGTGTACAAAAATTCAAACAATTTCCTTTTGTATAATATAATTCATTAGATCTCAACAGATGTATGGATATGTATAACAGAGTATGGAAGTTTCGATCCATAACATAAAAAAGAAACTTAACGAAATAGGAGGATTCCAATACAAAAAAGAAACAGTAGTCATTTCGTTATCAAAAACTAAGGAGATTAGCACGAAATGTGTTTACTTCACGCAATGATATGGACTAAAACTGAGTTTACCGATTCAAAATGATTTTGTAAGGGCGATCCTAATAATGAATATTCCTTTGTAGAATGTAGTTCAAAGAGGCATAAATAATCTCCAAAACGTCAAAATCGAGGTGGGGGTGTAATAGTTTCTGTATAAATAAATTTTTTTTTCCGAACCCTCTAAAACAGAAATAAAAAGTGAATTAGTAAGTGCATCACTGTGAAAAAGAAAAGTAATTCGTGTTGTGTCTTACCTTTTACTACCTTTGGTATTTTAAGGTTACCTGTTATATTTAATGTTATATATGAGCCAGCCATTATAAAAAGGAGCTATTTTAAGTCCGGATCATCACTTATAATAATCCGATATCACTTATAAGATAAAAATAAAAACATTAATTAATAAATACTATAGATAATGGTGAAATAATAAAACAGTCAGATGTCGAAAAGAAGTGTGAGGGAGGGGGTGGGGGTCCATCAGAAGATGGAGTTATGAGGTGATGTTAATAGGGTTTTTGAAACCTTTCTTATCCTGCCACCTCGCAGGAAGGGGGGATGGAGGGTATAAATAATAATATCTGTAAGTTACTTTTTGTTGTGAGTCCACTAGCCGATAAACAGTGGGCTTTAATACAACTTATCGGAAAATGTAACACCATTGATTAAATGTGTGTTTTTTTTAGTAGAAATTATTTTTTTTAATCGGAAAAAAAATAAAAAAATAATTTTTTAAAAAATCTTAATAAATAAAAAATAATTGATGGAGAGACAAAAATAAGAGATACCTTTAGCTACTAATCTCTTATCTTTTGCAAAGCTAATTTTTTAAATAATATAATTTAGAAAGTGTGCACTTTGGTTCGATTATTATTATTTCAATAAAATATCATATTTATAATTTTATTTAAACAGATAAATGTTATTTTTAATTTTTTAAAACGGTTATGTTGTATTTATTCTTACCCAACAGCAAAGCGCAATATGTTGTAATAAAATTGCCTAAATCTCAGTTTGCACCTTTTTTTGTCCAACAGACCTAATACGTTCATGATGGGTCGATAAAAAGAGATTTTGCGACACAATCAGAGACAATATACTTGAGGCTAAGAGGCCAATGATGAGAGTAACGAATTAATTTTTTTTTTCCTTTCTTAAAACCTTGTTTTAATAAATTAAAAATAATATACAGTATTTTTTTTTTTAAATTTGAATTTCATCATTTAATATTTTTCTATATCAAATCTTTTTATTTTTTTAGTACACGTTTATGTAGGCAAAAATTACAAATTTTTAATTTGCTATTAAATAAAAATGATGATATGACTTGATAAGGCATTTAATAATTTTATATATTCAATGCTCTCGACGATAGTGTAGACGTAAAGAGGAAAGATAATTGCATGAGAGTGCTAGTAAAAGTTCTAAACAGACATAAAATGTTGAGTATATTTGGAGCAGATAACAAAGTTGCCTCTCGTCGAAATGGCTCTTATACGATTAGACCTCCATGAGAGGCTGCAATCCACTTTATTACAGCTCCAGTTGTTTTGTTCCCAGAATGTAATCTCAATTGAAAACTTTGCTGAAGCCCGGATATTGTTTCAATAAAGTTTCACATGCACATATCGAAGATCTATAATAAATATAATTTATTGGTGGGGTTAAAATCCAGGAAAGAACAAATTATCTTTATTTATTTAATTTTTTAACTAATGATTAATAACTTTCATAAGTAATCAATACCAAATCGATTTCTTTCCAGCACGATTGTTGGTGAATTGTTTTTTTAAAATTATGAATGATATTAAAATTATAATTAAATAAATACAATCGATACTACATGCCGTTATCATCACCCGCAGAAAACTCACATCATTGTATGGTGCATTCCAAGATCAGGTCGTGTATAGTAAAAAGAAGAGAAGATAAAATATATGATATTCTCCAAAAGTGATTAGCAAAATAACCCTTCGTTTAAATGGCAGTGTACGGTCAGGCATTGGGCATAGTGAAAATTTCATATATCTAAAGTAATTTAATTAATCGAAAAACAACATCAAACATGAAATAAAAAAAAAATAAAAATATAAAAGCTAGCTGATATGCACTTCGAAACCTCTCCAGCAATGCCAAGGTATCAATATACCGGACAACTACCAGTCTGTAGTAACATGAACATGACCGTGAAACCTGTATACCCACCCAAGAAAGTGAAAAGAATATTAAAGTGTGGAAAAGGACGGTCCTATGTCTGATATATAGACAATTAAGAGATTCAGAACGATGAAGTTATATACCATGTAGGTTGTAGATTGTATTTACGAAAGGAAGAAGGCGACAAGGAAGACCACGTCTGAGGTGGTTTGATGTTCTGCATGTAGACCAGCGCTTAGGGGTGAGGAGGCGGACAACAAACATGATTAGTCAAGGAATAACCAAGGTTGTAGAGCAATTGTATAAATAAATAAAAGAATGTTAGTTCATTTCTAAATCATAGGACACTTCGAGTATAGATGATAGAAAAAAATTATATGTGTTTTCGAGTTTTGATAGATTAAAGCTTATCTAATTATGAGACTTTATGATCCCAAAAATTAATCATTTACAGTCATGATTAATTGATTTTCTTCCTATATTTTAACAATAATGATTAAAGAGTCATTATGGTCGAGATATAGGCGCCAAAAAAATCAAATCAGTCCCCGAACAAAATGGTAGAAGATTATATTGAGTTCTACGGATTATTCTGGGGTGATATGTGACTGGTGCCAATCTTAAAACAATTGGACTAGCTGTCTCGAAGAAAAGCCAACTGACAAAGAACAACAAATAGTCAAAATAACCGAAGATGTGAAGTATAGACATTATAATGACTGTATAAAAATATGGGGAACGCTTATGTGACAATATAAGCGAGTAGGTTGGGTTATCCAGACAGAGACCACTGGAGGCAGCTGCCGGTCGCTCATGTTCTATTCATGAACACTTGAGCTGGAGAGGCCCTCGTAGGCAAGAACGGCGGCCAATGAGGATTAGCTTTCACCGATACTACAGCTGGTCAATACCTTTCCCCATAGCCTCCTCTGTCGAAGGTATCTTGAATTAAATTATCATATGAGTAGGTACCTTAAAAAAATATATAGTTTCCATTATAAACATAAAATAATTAAACAATTTTTAAAATATTAATATTTTTTGAGGACGAAATAATTTTAAAAATTTTCTCTTATATCTGTAAAAAAAAAAAAAAGAGTACGAAAATATAATTTCGTATTTATATAATAAATATAAAGTAATTAGAAAAGAAAACCCCTCCCATCACACCTTACGTCAGAAATGATCAGGAAAAGGACCATAAAAAAACAAAAACAAAGTATTAATTTGACTGTTTAATGCATTTTTTAAATTAGAGTAGGATGAGGGTACTCTATAGGAGAGCCAGTGTGCTCTTGCGGATTATCCAGTCCATAAATGCTCTATAGTGGTTCCATACTTAACCTAGAGACGCTTCAAGGGTTAGAAACGATATTTAGAGAGGTGCTTTTTGTGTTAAGAGAGATTTCCGATAGTCTTGGAGTAGCTACGCCGAGATCAATCCCCTCAGCCCATCTGATATAATGTTAGTATCAGCAAGGTCCATTATTCTTCAAGGTTCCACCAGAAGTAAGAAAACATTATTTGGCTTATGTACCATTAGAATTTAGTTATATTAGATGCAACACATGTGGTCTAGCATTTAAAATTAATATATAACTGAAACTAGTCAGCACGAAATAAGGCTATCTGTTACTATACTACCTAATGGTTGGATTCACTGACAATAACATAACAATTGCTCAACCCATTTAATTTTATACCTATATTATTTTTAAATCAAACTTAGTTCAATCATATTTATACTAATAATATCAATTTTTTTCTAAAAACGGGAGCAATAAGAAACAAAGGATTGCAATAATATCTACTCTTCTTGTTTTGTGCTAACTCCTGTAGATATAGTGAAGAATATTTAGTCTAAAGCACAATTTTTAATGTTATGTAATTTCGATAGCTTCATCATCAGGAGGTCTGCTATATTTATGACTCTTATGTACAATATCCTTGATAACTTTGAACAACACGAGTAGTAGGGTCTTGTGTTTATGGCTGTCAGGTCATTATGGGATCACCAGCAATGAAAAGGATGACTCGCAGGCCTAACTAGCTAATAAGACAGGTCAATTCGTAACATCTTCAATATGCAGAGATGTTATTTCATGAATCAAATAAAGTGGATCATGAGAGGCAACAAGTTAAGAATGGTCCAACAGACGGTGAAACGTCCAACAAGAAACTTGAATCTACTACGGAAGATGAAGTATTAACCCGTCTTCAGGTAGACCATACTCGACTCACCCACAGTCATCTCGTGAAAAAAGAAAATGCACCGATATGTCGTTACTGCGGAAACGATCTCACGATTAGGCACATTCTCACTGAATGAATCGCTCACGAACCACACCAATTCTCTTCAGATTTACAGAAGATCCCACAACAAAACAAAACTTTTTCACTTTTTAAAAATCATTAATATTTATGATCACATATAGTCTAACTGTCCAGAATGTATAAGTGGATGCAAAATTAAATATAGTAATTTACAAACTACATCAATTCTTATTGTAACTTTGTAAAATGTAAATTGTAATTATAAATATGTAATTGTAATTGTTAATTCGTAACTTTCTCACTCTGTAACTTTTTGAATATGTCAATTGTAATCTACTAACTTTGCAAAGTCTGTGTAAATGGCCCTACTTCTCGAAACACTTAAATAAATTAATAAATACGTAAAATATCCGCATTCAAAATTAATCAGGGATCTGTAGTATTTCTAGCAATATTGAATAAATTTAACTGATTCCTCGCCTTTAATCAACTAACAAAATATCTGTGACCACTAAATCCCGAATCATTGAAAAACAGATTGATCTAGAAGCTGCACGATCTTTCAGACAAGAAAGTTTAATGAAGAGTTCTAGATTAAATCAATAATTCATTTATTCATTGATTTTATTGAATATAGGAATGCAGGAAGTGTTTGAATAGCTGGTTTCCCGTTTGTTAGATTTCTCTTTGACTAAACCTATCACAACAGTTAGATAAATACATTTTAATTAGAGAACGTAACTAATAATGTTTATGTTAATATAAATAAAAAATCTGTACCACTACAACCTATGAAGGGTCAGGGGTTCAGTACTTTATGAGGAAGTACTGTTATTAGACCAATGGTTGTGCAAGGAGGTGATTTGGTCAGAATCACGCATGATTCGGAAAAAATCCAATTAAGGGTACTGGGCCCGTGTAGTTAGTAGTATCGCGCCTTACCCACGGTGCCACAGCGCTCCCTATGTTAATATACAAGGAAGGGTTCCAATTAATTACATTTCGAATCTTTTTATATGAATATTATTACATTCATATTTTCGTCCAAAATTTCTAGTCTGATTTGTTACATGTCGCAGCTTTGCTTTAATAATAACAGATCAATGATGTTCATAGACAAATGAAAAGTTTTGATTTTAAGTCGAAACGGACGTGTTTCAAAATGTTATCGTAGACATAGATTTGTTTCTCTGCTGTTGTTTCCCTTTTATAGAATATCCATAAGCTAGTAGGGTTGTCAAAAAGTAACTACAGTCACAGGTGAAATCTAAAGAATTCCAAATTTTGTAATTAAAATATGT
>NW_027108392.1:814652-822095 GCF_000696795.3 Halyomorpha halys | reverse complement strand
TATATATTTCTAATCAGATTTGGCAATATTAAAAGGAACGATGTGATTTTAATTTAAATTAATTTCGTGAAAACTTTGATAAAAGTTGCAACCTGTTCAAAAAGGAATACTTAATTAAACAAATTTCATCGAAATTCGAATCCAAACTGCTGATAATAATTAGTGTATTCATTTGAAGTGATTAAGATAAACTGTCTACCTAAAATGCATATATCATATTATATTTCAATTTATTAATTATTTATCTATTTCTGACCAGGCATTTGATACAGAAGCTTGATATAATTGGCAATTATAACGAAGGCAACTATCCTATTAAAGATAAGGCAGATCGCCTAAACAAGACAAGGGCTGTGGATATTGAGTTTACATTTCCAGTTGCAAACGCTATCTATATTCAGTAATTAACTCCTCCCGGGTTAATTAATCTGAGTTTATAGTATCTGCTTTGCCAGAACCATATTATATGAGAATAAGGGGATAACAAAAATCAACTCTTTATTTATTTTTTTGTTTTTTAGATGAAACATTAGATTATTAATAATACCATCAACCATTCTTAGGATCAATAATTATTTGGACTGCTAGTACTCATTTATACTATACAGTTGCTTAATCTGTGATGTCTGGTAACTAAAAAAAAAAGCAAAATAATTATAATAAATTTTAAAATATTTCATAATCAACTAACATTTCTAGGAACTCGTATCAACTACCATGTTGTTGGACACCTATTAAGTTTTTTTCATTTCGAGAATTCATTTGATGTGTCATTGGAATGAAGCATTATTTTATTGATTTGTTTTCATGGTTTAATTTATTATTGGGATTTACAAGGTTTAGGAATCTTGACTGCTTCTCCTATACTTCATTAAAAACTTGAAATATTAAAATTTTAACTTTTACACCTCAATATAACGAGACAAGCCTAGTAATCATAAATCTACATTATTCAATCTCCCCTCCCCCTTTCTTTTTGAAATGAACAAAGATGATTCAGAGAGGAAAGGATTTACCTCCACCTTATCTTTAATATTCTAAACCCCCGCCCCTCAAAGAACCCTTCCTATTCTCTATTGTAGATTTAGAACCAGCAACATGATGGATGAAGTCTTTAATATTACAAACTTGGTCTACGCTAAAATAAACAAATTGAAGAACGTCATATAATAAGGACGTTCCATCCATGAGGCACCAAGCATACAAATATACGTGAGCCTTTTGCTACAATAGGCCAAGATGCATGTGCGGTTAAGACCATCCAGCGGTGAGTTTTCAAAAAAAACGTGATGCGCCACCTGTTTGCTTAAAATCTTCTAGCAAATAACAGAGGATACTCTGTTCATCCCGAGTTGTGAAGAAGTCTGAATGCGCCTTACAAGGGAACATGGAGGTGAGAGGCGGGACGTGATCAACAATACTCCTATTTAGCAGGACCGATTCTTAGCCCAGCACATAACAGCAAAAATGCAGTTTATTTGAATAATTTAGTTTTAACTAATTTAGAAAACCGCACACGTATGCAAAAAATGACTGCAAGCCCTTAATAATAATGGCCATCATACGAAAACCGGATAGAATAAAATGAATAAAAATTATTATTAGAAGTACCTAAAAATCAAGGAATATATCTACAATTTTCTCATTTTTTTCTGGCATGGTAGAACAACGAATGCAGTGGACAAGGTGCAGCTCCATCAGTAAGGCGCTAAAACTAGCGCTGGGTTGCACCACAGTAAAAAAAAATGTAATAATTAAATAATTAATAAAAGAGTAAAAAAAAAAAAAAGAATTGGTGATCTTTGGGAGCAGTGGCATGCGCAAATGCCCCGTATGCCAGAAATGGCAAGGGAGGGGGATAAAAAAAAGGTAGAACAACCATTTACTCTTTTCAGGAATGTTCAGAATAAACTGACCTAACTGTGAAACGATTTATCATATATTGGAAGAAGATTGACCGTATGCAGTAGATTGTAGGAAGATAGTCCGGGTGACGATCGATAAAGGTATCAAAATAGTAAAAGAAAACTATTTATTGTTAACCAACTGTGGCGGCAGTGGGGGTTCAAAATTAAACTAACCAATACCGCCGGCCAGTATTAACTCCTTTTTATTTTTGAACAAAAATTATATTTAATTTTCTTATGATATATGTAAGCCCTGTTACTTATATTATAGTAGTCTTTAAAAAAAAAATTAAATGTTTAACAATGTTAGAAGAATAAAGTAATTTAACAAATGGGAAATCACACCCCGACGATAATGGCTATAAGGCCCCATTAACAGTTAGTTAATTGGAGTCCGAAAGAGCGTTTGTCTTGAAAGTCAATACCAGGCCCACCTACAAAAGAAATCGTTTAGGTTTCAAGTTACCCTCTTCTCACATAGTTTCTTCATTCACATTATTAGACCTAAAATAAGATTACAATAATAGTTATTTATATGAACGGTGCATATTTCTGGTCATATAAAAAAAATTATCTGCTTGAACAATTTTCTTGAGTGCTATGGAGTTGATTAGACAGTCTGTACGCATTAGTGGTTTTGATTTTAGTGCACTGTAAATCCCAAAATTTGTCTATTCACAAGATTGAAGATGGTATTCCAAAAAGAAGAACATATGGAACAAAGTGAACAGAAAGACTGTTAGCAAAAATTTCACCGGGTGGCCGAGTGTTCTCATCAAAAGAGTAAGTTAAATTTAGCCAAATTATACCTTAGAAGAGACAAGATATTATTTTTTTATTTTGTGCTTTGAAGACACCTTAAATATTTTAGTGACAGTTTTTTTTTAATGTTTAAGTTTATGATGAATTTTAGCTCTTAGCTTATTAACACATAATTTTGTAATCATTTTTATTTTATACATTTTATCATTTTAATAAATTGTAAATTCAGATTCATTTTCTTAAAAAAATAAGATGTTTTTGGTTTATTAATTGGTATATTAAAATTTACAGTAATAGTCTTATGAAAAAAACAAAACAAAGGGAAGTGTTGTTTTCCATTTTAGTCTAGTTATCAACGTACGTGGTCCCATATACGTAAGCAGCAGAGTTTACATAGAATCCTCTTTCGGAGGATTTTTTTAATTTCTTTTTTTATTATAAAACTATTAGAAATTAATCAGTGATTATATTTGATTTTTTTTAATTAAATAAATATTAGTTTTTCATTTTTCTTTAATTTTATGGTTAGGGATAAGAACCTCAGGACCACCCTGAAGGTGATGAAAAACCGTTTATACAGAAGCCATTCTACTGGACAGTAGGTAAGATAATGGATCAACATTCAAGAGTCGAATTTAATATATAATAACTTCTAATCAATGCGTCAAAAAAGTTTAATTAAAACCTAGGTTTTACTACACAAAAAATAATAATTAAGTTTTATCATGAAATTTAATATAATACTTAATAATCTTCCAATTTATATATTTCAATTATTTAGAGACTGAAAATACTTTACATTCTAAATAATTCTGCAATAGAAATTTTAATCAAACTTTATGTGGTGAGAGTTAAACCACATTAGGTAAAAGACAATTTTTATCTTCACTTCATAAATAATGCATCCCATTACAGGGTTCCTCCCGAATTATTCATGACACACTTTTCGTAAAAGTATTTGTACTGTAACTCGGTAATATTTATAACTTTCAGTGCACTCACTTTTAAACCAAACTCATTTAAACATTACTAATTACATTCAAATCAGACCAGTATATATTCTTTAAATAAACACAACGACTTTGTAAACTCATTTTCTGTTTATCATATTTTTTATTAACTGAAGTTAATAAGTGTGGTAAGAGAATTAAACCCATCCCTCCTCCCCAAAAAATAAATAACTTTATAAACAATATATTAGCAGTTACGAATTAATAATAATATAATAGAAAATAATTTTTAATTTATTATTTATCAAAGAGTTGATTTTCTATAAGCCTTTTATTCCACCGACGATTCGGCCTAAGTTATAAAAGTGATGATAATCAATGCTAATAAAAACTAGATAAGAAAATAATTAAAATGAGAAGAATAAATATAATTGGATTACACAGGGTATATGAAAAAAATACAATTGTTTGGGAATTTTTAGAGGTTATGAAATTCGGATGCATTACGATTCTAAAGGAGGAAATGCCAGAATATATTTTTTTTAATTTAAATCAAAACGATTTGTATGAAACTCACTGAATTGTAATTGGATCGATGAATTCTACTATGAGCTCAAAATATGAATACCAGATTGATTGTAATACTATGGAACCCTTTTTAATTCAAAACAAAACAAAACTGTGTAAACTACCGCTAAGCATCGTATTTGCATGATATTTTTATTTTAATAAAACCTCAAATTGGATCCAAACAGACTTGTTGATAGATATTTGATAATATTATACTTAATATATTTGTTATGTTCATAAAATTATATGTCTCTGATGATTGGAAAAATGTATATTTGTTGCAATCTATTATTTTTTTTTACAATACTAAAGGTTCACATATTAATCAAAATCGTAGTTTACAGAATGTAGTTAAGATTTTTAATGATCCCTTAAATATTTACTTTATTCTTATTATACTTTAGAGCTACATAATTACTAAAGATTTATTATTTATATAGTTATTTAATTTGCCCTTTTTTTTTTTTAAACACCAAAAATATAAAAATAAATAGAACAAGGGTTTTCATTCAATAGCTGATAGTGAGGTCAACAAGGCATATAAAAAAAAAAAATAAAATTCACATTTACACCCTTGGAGGACTCCAACTCCACGTTCCAAATAGTAATTAGTACTCAGCGCCCCTCCTATATCCTAGAAAACCTGCAATTCAAATTCTCAGTCCAATCCCGTACTACCAGGTCCAATTTATCTCGCATCTACCCTCCACCTCACCCAACTGCTGCGTTTGATAAATAGTTTTTCAACCGAGCTGCAAATCTCTGGAACTCCATTCCCTCTAACATACGTCATATACAAGCCCTTCCCTCGTTTAAAACCCTTCTATTATCTACCTTTTACTGCACCATTCTAATCCATTATTACCAATAGTACAGATATTTTGTTATTACCTTTTTGTTTTGTTTTTTATTTAGCTCGTTAGTTTTTTAATTAATTTATTTTTTTCTTCTCTGTATATAAGTTATAATCAAATATGGCCGCACTGTTTTTGTCCAATAAATGTTATTATAAAATTAAAATTAAAATTGCAATTGTTCTAAAGAGATCTAGTCCATGAATAACAAACTATTTTTCATTTCCATTAGCACTGATTATTTGTTTGAAACATACATTACTAGTGAAACTGGACTTAAAAATGCAGTAGTCTAATTTATTTTCTATGTTCTGTTTTTAAGATTTATTCAAATAAACGGTGGATGCCATCACCTGGACGCTACATCATTTTATAGTACATAAACAACATGATAAAACGCCAACTTAAGGACTGTTATAGATCAAGGAGATATAAAAATATTACAAAACAATTTAATTATTTTCTATAATTTTATTTTTTTTTTTACACAAAAGTATGTTCCAGTCACCCACCCGAAATGCAACCTACTTATCCGATCGACATACCCCAGCAATAACCGAACAGAACACACAGAGTATTGTCATAGCCGGCAATAAACAACCGGTGACTACTGATTTTATTACCCTTTTATTGTAGGTATAAGGCTTGTTTACAGATCGCTGGGGGAGAAAGGGCTTACCCAGTAAAATTTCTTTTTTTGTTTGTTCCCTTACCCGGGTATAAAAGAGGTAATTTTTGTTTACTCCTCTGAATGTTGACAGTCTCGATAATAAAACACAAAAAATTGAGCCTTCCAAATATCCCCGACCCTTCTGTCGGTCATCAAACCAGAGAACGATCTCCATTGATTTACATTACTTATGGAAAAAAGTGTCCCACGATTGATTATATATATATATATATATCTTAAGCCAAAAAACTAGGGAAAAAAAGATGAGGAATGACATTCGAGTTCAAGTAAAAAATTGGACTTATATACATTATGTAACGTATACACATACATATGCAAATATAAAATTATACATAATATAGTCTAGATATACTCCTATATAATATAAAAAATATATTTCTGATAATTGGCAAAATTTAGAAGTTGCAATCGCAAAGGCCCCTTTGCGTGTGACAGCGCAGACGGCGAGTAAGCGCCACAGTGCTCCCATAAACACAATGGATCCCAAAATCTACCTTAATCCTTCAGGCAAAACAAGGGCATTTATGTTCGTTATTTGTACTATGTTTTTGATTGAAATAATAAAATTAATAGAAGAGTGATGAAAAAAATTGTAATTAGTATTTATTAAAAATATTTAGTATTAATTACTATATCTTATGGCTAAATAATTCACTTAAAAATTGTTGTTGATATAGTTTTTAATAGCCCTCATGACGTACTATAACGATATCCAAGTACATATCCTCACTAGCCTGGAGGATGGTCCATTGTCCAATTCTCTGTTAATTACAGAATATAATTTATTTGTACATGGTTGGAATTCATTGAGGTTCCCTAATACGTAAAAAAAACATTATTTATTGAAAATATAATTTTCATGATACCTTTATAAACGTTTGTACTCGTCTGAAATAAATTTCCAATTACTATAATTTTATTTTGATCGAGTAAGAAGTACGAAGAAGTCGTGTACTTCGAAAATAAGTAATTGAGATATAGAAAGGAAAAAGATATTTCTGAAAAATGACAACAAAAAGTAGAGCATTGTTGCGGAAAAGAAATATTAAAGGTCCCTTCTTCTGAGAGGAAAGGTATTTCATGCACAAACACAGCCGTACATCTTCAATCAACCAACCCCAAGGGACAATAATTTCAAAGCATATTTGGACCTACTATTTTTTTTTTCGTATAAATAGCATTCGTACCAAAGTAAAATCTAAAAAAAAAGCATATATACTTGGTTTGGATTTTTTTTTAAAATACTTTGTATTTATTGATAGAGATATCTGTCACACAGTTTTGGACAATAGGTAATAGTGATGAATGATCACATTCATAGTAAAATAAAATAAGAATGAAAATAAATAAAAAAATCTCTCTTAAAATATATACAAACAGAAGGATAAACAAAGTGAACATAATCAAACTAGGTGTAGGAAAAAATAAATCAATAAAATAATATAATCTCTAGTCACAATATTTACACAATCGACCTGAGGGTCCTTGAGCCCACTCTATCCACCCCTCCCCGTGTGAGGGGTAGAGTAGAGCTCTAAAGATCCCAGTGCTTCTCTCTCGCCTGGTAGTGAGACAGTGGAGGCTGAGGATTTGAAAAGTAAACAATTTCTTTTACTTTTTAAATTTATTGAATTTTGGACTTTTTATATAGTTTAATTTATGAAATCTATTCTTAATTGTTATACTCTTAAATATTTCAAAGAGTAGAA
>NW_027108392.1:802660-814602 GCF_000696795.3 Halyomorpha halys | reverse complement strand
AAATTATATTTGGCCATCATCGCATATTATGATGGACTATTTTAAGCTGTAAGTACAGAAGGATTCATTAATGAATATATAAATAAGAATAAAAAATGCATCAAAATTCCAAATTTTAATATTGATAAATAAAATTGCTTTTAGCAGAGATTAGATCAGAATTATCAACGCAATCGATAAAAGGCGGTCGATATTTTTTATTATTCGCACGTTACCGATTCTCATTCTTAACATGTTCTAACTGGACACGGTCAGCACGATGGTTGCTTGGTTGTAATTCTAAATCCAATATATGGAATATAGCTCAGTACCCTTATTGAACCATTGAATTTCAGTAAGAAAACTCATTAAATTTTTAATAAGAACGATTAACGATATTCCAAATATTTGATTTTTTCTTATTCCGACTAACCGACTATCGCACTATTCTAGCCTAGTTAGGACCATAACTTTACTTAGATCACTAACCCTGAAATGGGTTTACCGAAAAAGGGATGTTTTCAAATCTCCACTAAAGCTACATACTACTCACAAACAAAAAAAACTAAAATTGATATTGTTGGGGAATTTTTATCATGATTAAGCGAAAATAATAGTCACTTTCTCATAGAATCGTTAATTGTTCCCACATTCACCTAAACTGCAGATACTACAGAACACATACTAATCTACTATGACGTTTTCCAGATTTTGATTGTGCTAGTTGATAACAGTGAAGTGTGGTGGAAACATTAAACTTATATGAAAGTTACCAAACCTTGATATAAATTTTCATATTAAATTATAATTAAAATCTGTACCGCTACAACTTATGAAGGGTCAGAGGTTCTGTACTTCGTAATAAAGTACTGCTACTATGCCAACGGTTGTGCAAGGAGGTGATTTGGTCAGAATCATGCTTGACCGCCAGATGTTTACCCAATTTAGGAGGCTGGGTGAACCCCAGGAGGGCTCCAGAGCCTACAGGAGTTGACTCACTATTTTTTTTTTATTTTTATTTTTTATACTAGTTTATTTTACTTGGCTATTAATTTATGAAAATTTTATGTTATAAATAGCTTTCATCATAGACGGAATAAATTTTGAAATTTAAGTTTTCGGCAACCTGTGCAAATGTACCAGACTGCTGAGAGTCTCCTTTGCATAATTACCTTAATTATATTTTCAGTCTTAAATCTGCTCTGGTGTCAAAGCTCCTCTTATAATATCACCCTGTTCTTTCAGTAGCGTCAATATTTGACAGCAGGGAATGCAAATACAGTTGATCTGATTTCATTCATTTTTTTTTCATGGTAATTTCATTTGTAAAATTATCTAAGCCACTAAAAGAGTTTCTTTTTTAACTTTTAACTTTTTTAGCTTTAATGACTGAGAGTCTTTTTTTATTTTTTATATCATTCAAAGATGTGATTAACTGATAAACCAATTACAACATTCCTTGGTTAAATAAAAATTGTCAAAACTTTTAAATTTTGAAGACATGCATTACTAGCATACCAGTTTACTGTCCTGTCCAGTACAAAGACAGTACTACCTTATCATTTAACTTCCATGGTTAAAGTCATCCCTGTAAACTGTCATCGCGTAATAGCTCCTTAAAAAAAATCTTGGTTAGGCATGATGCTACCTCCGAGGACCCGGGTTCGAATCCGCCTGGGCAGAAAATTGTTTTCTGTTACACTGTTTCCATGAGTCAAACCTGTGGGTTCTTGAGGCCTCCCTAGGTCCACCCAGCCTTATAAATTGGGTACCCTTAATTGAGTAAAATCTTTCATTTCCTTTTTTAAAATTTTTAAGGCCTTTCATTTCTAATTGCTAACTATAGTCACCTGGTAACGACAATAGAGCAGGTGAACAAAATTGATGTATTTAAATAGGATATTATGTGAATTAACTTTTTACACACGGTTCTTTTCGTTGTTTTATATATACATATATAATTTGACCATATTAAGAATTATTTGTTTAATTTGTTGCCAGAAATTGTTTCCCACAAAAGCCCTGATCAATGGACCCTTGACAAATTTTGGCCTGCAACATAGCATTAATATTATTTCATTTTGTGTGCACAACTCGCCGAGGTAGGCAAATATTTGAGCGGAACGGTATAATAAGCTCATTACAAGGTCATGGGGGTGGGGGACTGCTTCCTGTCTTACAGGGTTACCAAGGAGGAACAATGTACTACATCGACATGCATTAGGGAAACTTCTGGGGCCAAGCTAGAGGTTATAATATTGAGTTAGCAAATAATGTTCACAGTAATTGTTTTATGTATATGCTTCCTATTCTCTTTCCTAGTACAATACCCCTTCATTTCTCCTATAAATTAAATAATTTAAATGTTTAAATAAAGCTCAAAGGAAAAAGAGACAAAAAATAATAAATAATACCAAGAGTTGAATTTATCGAATTTCAAAACAAGTGCCTAAGATTTGGACTGGCATTTTATGGTGTTAATATTTCAACGAGTCAGTTAAACCAACAGGAAAAGGATTTTAAAATATTCGTTTTTTATTTAATTACAAGGAAACATAAAAACTCTTGTTTTTTAAACGAGATACCCAGTGAATTAACATATATTCTATTTATCAAGCGTCCCAAATGAAAAAAATATTGTTTTATCTCTTTAAATTCTTAGTACGAAGTAAGCGAGTGTTAAATTAGTATTTAATTTGTATAAGATTGGTACTGGAAATAATCAATTTAAAATATAATTATTTTAATCAGTAGTGACAAAAAATGTAAAAAAAAAAATGAAAAAAAAACTTGGGGAATAATAACTAACGCTAATAATTGAATATCAGTGCAATAACAACAATTTGTAGAACAGACAAACATTGCCGTTAATGTCATTATAAATAAACTAAAAAAAAATTATAAAGGAACAAAATCGAAAACATTGTGATAATAATAAAGGAAAGGGAAAACAGGAAAACCTGATAACTACCGTGTGTAAAGTTTAGAGGATTAGGCGTTGTAAAAACGTTTCAAGAACTCTCTACTTCAAAGAGGTATGAAAATTTGAACCAGAAGGATAGGAAATCGTAACAACAAAAAATGTATTAGGAAAAAATTTTAAAAACGTCAAAGTGATCTCTACGGTAATACATTGCACGTTTCTTGATAAGGTATCTATAACTCGCAAGCTACTAACACATATGATTCTTGTGTAACACATATTTATACCCCATCTGCCAACTACTGTATCTGTGGATTAATTAATGAATTATTTAAACCAAAGATTATTTCTTTTCCTCGCGAAATGATAAAAAACAGTTTGGAACCTTGACATATATTGGGCGTTCTTGGATCATAAGCTGACTCACAAAAGGAGGCATCGGACGAGGGATCACCGATGACAATGAAACCTTTTTTTGTTAATAACTTGTCCAAAAATATTAGACATGTGTCCGAAGATACTTGCCGACTAGAAACCGAGAAAAAAAGTTATACATTATTTTTAACTTCTTTTTTTAATATTATCGTATGCCATAATTGCCTTGCTCAGCATGTCTTTAGTGGTAACTAATCTATTCGTTTTTTCTTGTACAATGAAAACAAAATATTGTTAATTGTATTTAATGAGTTTAGGCTTGAGGTTATATCATTTTTTGTGATTCTTAAAAAAAAGTGCAATAAACTCAAGAAAAAAAACTGACATTTGATTTTTAGTTAAAGATGGATTTTGAACAACTTTATGATTAAAATTATCTTTATACTTCGGGAAGAAGCAATATAGCCATTAACGTTTAAAACATATTGTGCAATTATTTTTCCTCTGAAATTTGTAACCTCTAATTGTAACGTAAATTTCTCCTCTTCTCCTCTTCGTATTCAGAATTTAAAAAGAGATCATAACACCCCCAGAGAACTATATCACTTTTGAAATATTAGCAATAATAGAGGAATTAGAAATAATAGAGGAGACTTTAAGATAGTTAAATCGAGCAATATTTAAAAAGCGCCTGAAATTGGAAAACGCCTTTAGTGAACCATTGGTGTTTCACACTAATTAACATGAAAGTTTTTACGTCATTGGAGTAATGTTTTTTCTTAGGACGATTACAAAGTAATACACTTCGGAGGTATTTTTGAACAGAAAAAAAATCATATGTTTATATTAAATTTTTCAATGAAATTTATGCCACTGACATAATTTTTTCCTAGATGAAGCAATTTATAACAAGAAATTTATCATACCGACACTAACTGTGAGAAAAGATGAAGAAATTAAAAAATTAATATCCTCATAATGGGTAGAGTCATTAATTAAAACCGCTAATGAAGGAATAACATGAAAACAATTTATCAGGGCAAGTATACATATTGTTGGATTATAATATTTCTTTCGAGGTTCCTGCTGAATGGAGGCTCATCTATCACCGCTGTTCCTGCAAAAAGCTGAGGGAATTCTCCTCTCCAGACCTTTTGTGCCATTTATATTACGTTTGACTCCAAGAAGCTAGAACTTTAATTTAGTAATACAAAAACAGGGAAATAGATAAAATCATATTCATGTCAGACAATGTTTGTTATGTGTAATCTACAAAAACTGGCAATATTGGATTTTCAGACTGTATCACCAATTGTGTTTGTAAATTTCACCGGTTAATGAAAAAATTATCTCTTTACTAAATTCCTCAAAATTTTATCATCGTAATTTAAAAATTTTTAATTTTATAATAAAGTATCATTGGAAATGGTATTTTAGTATCATTTTACTTGTTACAAAGCATATCACATTTTCTTTAAAAATCTGATATAATTAAATTATCAATAGAAAGTATATTGAATAACTTCAATTTATCTATACTGGACTACTAGTCCATTAGTGTAAAAGCTGTGCCTAAATGATATTAATTGTTCGTGAATTTTAGTCATTAATTGTTAATTAATAAAAACCTCTCAGGAAACAATAAACTATTCGAACTATTGAAAATTAGGTAAAATACGATATTTTATAAGGACTTGTGTTAATTTTTAGTAGAATAAAAAAAATAATATTTTGGTGTCTGTTTGACTACTTTTCACCAATTATTTCCGTAAATGTCACTTCACCAATTAAAAATTAATTTTATTTATTTACGACTTTTCTATAAAATTTTATTGTTTATGAAGTTATATCGTATTATTTTTTTCGTAAAAAATTCTAATTTAGTTTCATTTTATTTTTTCCATCAAGATAATTTTAAGATTTTTTGTAACGATCGGGGTATTCTTAAACTTTAGACCGACATTTTATGTGCTTTTATTCAGATATTTAAACTTAACCTTGTTTTAACATCATTTTTTTTTTGTAGAAAGTTTTGTAACATATTTAAGCTATTCTTTTGTAACGGCGCAGGGAATAATTATACTGATTAATTTGTTTCACCAGCTGACTTTCGCTCTTTTGCGAATTCTTTAAGTCTCTTAAACTTTAAGCTTTAAAGTTGTTTGTGTTCTAATCATTGATTGAACAGCATAATAAATATAATTTCTTTTATATATTAAAAAAAAAATTGAAATGCTCAATAATACTGAAGCAAATAAGTAAAAAATTCTTTATTAATATTATTTATTTATTCATCTGATTGTCTTTTTAATAATGGTTAGAATGAAACTAATTAAATATATGCAATTTATGGAATACTTATTAAAAAAATATATATATTGAAGCAGAAGGAGGTAAACACAGTATCCCAGAAGCATCCCGACATAAATAAATAAATGAAATATGAACTATTTTGTTTTTAATTGTACCATAAAGCAGGATAAGAGATTTAATGAATTGCACTATTAGCACAATTTATACTATAGTGTTAGCTCAAAAATTTTAAATTTACGTTAATTTTATAATAAAAGAGATTTTATTTCCAAATATAGTGCGATTATATAAAATTATGATATATAAATGGGTGAGAAGCAAAGGGATTCAGGTAACAGTTTAAAAGTGTTTTTTTGCTATCGACCTGTGCCTGAACCAAATTCATACTTCAATATTGATGAAATTGTTAATAAATAATTTATTGTGCATAAGTAATTGTGAAATTATCAATTATTTATTGAAGATATCTCAATTTTGTCAATATTGGAACGTAAATTTGGTTCAGGCAGAAGTACACAGAAAAAAAGCTTAAATTCACAAAATTGTCATTTGATCCCTTAGCTTCTCACCCACTGATATAGTGGTAGCAACTCCCTTATCAATTTGATCTCAACTTAACTAGTTCTCATTCTGTTATATCTTAATATAAAACCTTTCGTGAATGTGAAACACTGGGTGAAGGAAAGGCGTTTCAGCTTACATGAAACAGACAACAGAAGAATGAATTGATTAAAACACACCAAATAAATGCAAAGAAGTAAAAAAAATTGAGCTGTACCTTATAAAACATGAAATGGAAATGCGGAAACTAAATATTTTTGAACCACCAAGAATTCTAGCTAAACCTTCCAATAAGTTCAAAAAGAGCAGATGAATTGGAAATAAAAGATTCAGAGAGTTAAAAACGATAGACAGCTTCGTTGGATATTGAACACTAGCAACTAGAGGGAGGTTTCTCGTTTCATCTATGATTTATTTATATTGTTTCAACTGTTTATTTAGTATCTTTCTACCATCTATCAATCATAAGATCAACAATTAATCTTCCAATAACTATCTTTTATTATAAAATGTAGCGATAAATTAGTATTTTTTTTTTTTTAATAAGCCAGACTGACTGCCCTACAGTATACTTTAATAATGTGGCTGTTACCCCTGCAGAACAGATTTGTTATCTTGGACTACACATTGACAAACGACTAACCTGGAATCCTTACACAAGACTGAAAAGACAGGAAACTGCACGCTGATTCCGACTATTACAGCACTTACTAGACAAACGATCTAAACTTCCAACTCATTACAAAAGACTGATCTACATGACAATAATAAGGCCCATCTGGACATATGGAGTTGAGCTTTGGGGCTTCACTAAACCTTCGAATTCCTCTCGTATCCAATCCTTACAATCCAAAATCCTTCTTAAAGTCCTCAATGCTCCTTATTTTGTTACTAATAAAACCATCCATAAAGAGCTAAATGTTCCTTATGTAACTGATCTAGCCCGAACCCGATATCATTCCTTCCATTATAAACTCTCTAACCACTCAAGTCCCCTAGTTTCTAATCTTGCATCCTCTTCCATTCTGACAATCCTCCGAGGCACCTGAAAAGAAGATGGCCACGAAACCAGCTAATGTAAAATGTCATTAGAGTGCTACCAATGGGTAGTTTCTTTACACGCCTGTAACACTCCAATTTAACTTAGATCAGATCAGATTTACTAAATGTATTATAATGTACAGTTGTAAATAGCAATAAATAAATATTTAAAAAAAAAAAAAAAAACCAGAACGCAATCATCTATCAATGACAAGATGGACGAAATCATTTTATTATAGATTGAATTGTTCTGATCTCGATAAATGATATTTCGTTTTATCAATAATAATAGAAATTATTTAGTTAGACTCAACCCTCTTTATTAAAACATATCCCATGTCCAATGTTTCGGCCGATCCGGACAACATCAAGCACAATCTTATTATTATATTTATCTATATTAGAGTGATATTATGTACAAGTTAATTTAACACAATTAAAATAAACCTCTTTGTCACTGTATCATTTATAAATAATTTCTATCCCTCACGTTAGTTAATGACTGTAAAATTTTATTGAAATTAAGATATTTATAAGAAAGTTCTTATCAAGGAGTTTTCATAATACAATATTATAGGGAAAAAGATTGAGCTGAGTGGCAGTGTATTATTTTTCAACTGATTCATTGAATACAACAGTTAGGGCCAAACCGAAACAAAAATATGCACTTGGCAAGCTGAAAAGGATAAATGTGTAATTGAAATTCCATTCATTATTTATATTTTATAGTTATATTTTTTTAATATTTATAAAGTATGTACGAAACAGTTTTCTAAAAACAGAGGCTGGTTCGAAGAAGACTGAAAATCCGAAATTATAAAACATTATTACTAGCTAGGACCTAGTTTTTGACTAAAAGGAATAATCCATAATTTTATGTAATATAATTTATGTTTATTCAGTCAAAATGTGTTTAATAGTAAGTCCTATTCCGCAAGTTTGGTATACAGGAGAAGAATCGCGGACCATAAGATAACCCGCTTGAATCAGGCTCGCATGACTTATTCAAACACGCGTCAAAATCACCTTTGCGCACATTTCTGGTTGATGATTTCCAAGGGGAGACATCACTTCTGATTTCCCTTGATTTTTTATCAGAAACATTGTCTCACGTTTGTCTCGATTCTAATTTATTCCTCTGCTTAATGAAGGAAATGAAATCATCGACAGATATTACGCGATATGGAATTTCTCCAGCAATTGCCACCTATGCTGCACTATCGGCCAGTTCTATACTCGCTATTCCGCAGTGTCTAGGGACCCAGACGAAAAACACTGATACACCGTTTCTATTGGAGGACTGTATTGAGTAATATATGTATTGGTTTAGAGGGTTAATTGAAAAAAATATTTCTTAAGCTAAGTTGGACTGACAATTAGTCCGTACAGATGATAAATTTTTGTTTTTTAGGGTGAAAAACATTTAAGCTTTTGTTGATTGCAACCATTTCAGCTGTATAGCTACTACATATCGGTGACAATGAGAATAGGAACTGGTGATTATTTATATATATTTATATTCATCCATAAACATTAAAAATTAGAATCATAGAATCATCATAGAATCAAAAATTAAAATAAAAGAAAATTTTAACGCTTTATACACTTAGATATTCTGACCTCATTGGACATACGCAATCGAGCTTTGGGGCTCCACCAGACCATCAAATTCCTCCTTTATACTATCTTAAAAATCCATAATCTTCCGTAAAATCCTTATTAGGCCACTAATAAACTCATCCATAAAGACCTCATATTCCATTGCAGATTTGGCCCGAAGTACTTTTATCTCATCTCATTCCAAAACCGTTACACAACCAAACCCATTAGTTCTTAATCTCTCATCCTTAACAATTTCTGATAATCCTCTAAAAAGAAGATGTCCACGGGATCTTCTAATTTATAGCAAGGAATGAATTACCACCATTGAGTGGTTCCTTCCCAAGGGTATCATGTGTTCTGAAACATTTAACACATTTACTTATTGTATTTTTATACAGTTAATTTCAATAAATAAAAAAAAACTTCAAGCGATTTATAACTTCAGGGAGAAGGGAGCTGTTAGCCCAAGGTCCTTGAGTAAAATGAAGGAGCTCTCTCCTCAGCTTTTCCATCCGGGGTGGTTTCCAAGGAAAAATGACCCTTGAGTGAGTACTGTGAGTGATCTTGTGTTCCGCTTGTTGATTTAGTGTACTGTACGAGTGTAACATTACCATCAACGGGGCCACTATCCACCTCCCCTATATACTAAATAATATCAGTGTATAAATCATAAAAATTACATACATTCGAATTTGAAGTAGAAAACAAATGTGCTTTATCGCTGATGTACAGACATTAAGTCAACAGTAAAATATATTTGATTTTATACTTCGCGTTTATGAACTAGTATCACTTCTGATTTTGAAAGGATACATCTCAGTTGCATAGTATTCGATTAATGAACATCTATGCAAATTATAGTTATGTTCATTTGAATTATTAAAATTGAAAAAAATAAGATCAGTAAATAAAGACCCATATGAAGGAAATAAGATGATTAGAAAATGAATGGCTAGTGGATTAGAGAGAGAGCGAAGCCCCAGCGGCCGAACTAAATTCGATAAGAAGAGGCCCAGGGGCCATCCTCAACTCCTTAACGTTATTACCGCTGTCTTCCTCCGTCTTTCAGCAAACTTCTTTTATTAATTTTCTTCCTTTTGTTTCATCTTTTCCTAATCTTTCCTTGAGTAAATTATTCATTTACTAAACAACCTAATGAAAGTTACATTTCCAAGAGCTTATTATACCACAAAACCGTATTATATTTAGCCAATAATTGACCAAGAATTGCTAATTTATATTGGTGATTCTTGGAAAATTCTTTATTAAATGTAAATATATTTATTTAAATATTTGTTAAAAAAAAAGAATTAAAAAAAAAAAGAAAAAAAGAAGCTAATTATTAAACACTGGAAGAGGAGGGTAGCTCTGTGAGAAAGGCGACGGGTTATTAACATCCAGGATCCGGGTTTTGGATCAGGATGTGGAAGATAATTTTTCTGTTACTGTTGCCGAGAGTCAACCCTTTTATAAAGGTAACTACCCTTAATTGTGGAAAATTCTATAATAGTAAAATGAAGAAAGGTAAATGTGTTTTGTTTCATTTTCTAGTATTTTCCACCCCCTAATTGTTCCTTTCAACAGGTGGTTAGTCTATTTGTTTCTGTTTTCCATTTTGTATATTTATTTTTAGTAATGTTAAACATGTTTGTTTATGGGATAGGAGTGACATGAATTTAATTTCTATACATCCGATTTAAAAGTTAATATCCTGATTCTTATATTTTTCTAAGGTGATAATTTCTTTTAGATTTTGTTTGAAATTGGTTTTATCGTGGTACATGATTTTGGACGTATCAAATTTGAAAGGCCTGTTAGTCTGAAATAAGTGGTAAGGGAAATTTGGTTTGGTTTATTTGGGTTTTGGGTATTTTTTTTTTAGAGGTACAACTGTATATGTGTTGAAACATTCTCACTTAGAATACTGCTCAGAGGTTCCAAAATAGGTTTTCCCGCAGGCAATACACTACATTAGATTGGAGCTCTAATTTGTCTTATCTCAAATGTTACTGTATGAAGTATAGAATTAAGTATGGCGTAATTATTTTTGTTATTAGTGTTCTTTTGGAAAGTGTTGGTACGCCAGGAGTTGTATAATATCTTTCACAATTGGTTTTAGTGTTAATTAATATGTAGCGTCAATAAAAACGAAAATTATTAAAATTAAATCTTGGAATTGATTTGATTATTTAATCCACCCAGAAACAGCCTGTGACACTCAAATCCTCGTCAGGATAAAGGTGCTTAAGTGATCACTCTATGCTTACATTTTTCAGAAATTTGAAAATAATTTCCATATTGTCTCTTAATATAATTTAAAAACTGTCAACCGAAATCCTTTAAATCAATTATTGTTGACATCCAATATGTCACACATCACATAAATTTTACTTTCATATATTATAATAATTATTTTGACATTAATATTAACCATTGCCAATAGTAATATATTTCTTTCATAAAAGACAGTTAATCTTTTATAATGAAACAATTAAAGGTAATTTAAAATTCGTGTTTAAAGGTTTCAAGAGGTGTAAAAAAAAGATTGTCATCTTTGCTTTTGTCTAATAAACAATAGTTTAACTAAAGATTAAAGAGCCATGTACAATGGAGTGGAATCGGAAGATATCAGGGGTTCTCTGTAATTCCCAATTTCCTAGTCTGTTTAAATAGGTTAACTTTAAACGAATTTCGCCTTTTGTTAATCATTAAGCTCTTTCAAATACTACATTTATCCATTTTTTATTATTGCTAACAATTTGCAGAGGACAGATTTTTCAAATAAACAAAATTAAAAGATATTTTTATTTTTTTCGGCATTAAGACCAGCAAGACGATCACTTTATTGTACTTGATACACTGAGTTTAGTAAACAAAATCAATAAATCTGTTTTCGAGAAAATCGTAAACGAATGTAAAAGGCATATACCCTCCTTAAATGTTGATTTGTTTGTTATTTGTTGTTGTTTAAAGTCGTGAACGCTTTTGGTTATCAACGCTTTATAACGATACTTTATGATTAAATTACAATAACACACATGCACGTGATTCAAACAAATGTAAAAAATGAACGTGATTAATACAAATGTAAAAAATGAACGTGATTAATACAAATGTAAAAAATGAACGTGATTAATACAAATGTAAA
>NW_027108392.1:794479-802610 GCF_000696795.3 Halyomorpha halys | reverse complement strand
ACAAATGTAAAAAATGAACGTGATTAATACAAATGTAAAAAATGAACGTGATTAATACAAATGTAAAAAATGAGCGTGATAGATACAAATGTAAAAAACAAATATAATAAAAAAATAATAATTAAATATATAGAAAAAAAACTCAAAGAGGAGTTATAATTTAGAAAGAAGGCTATGTGCTTTTAAAAAAAAAAACACTAACGTAACTTTAGCTTCCTCATCTGTGAGAGCTTATGATAAATTAGAGGTCAGTCCAATTCTGTTTAAGGTTTATAAATAGTGATTACATTCTTTAAAAATAAGTTTAATCGTGAGCATGGACTGACAATATTGGCACATTGGAGGTGGCACCTTAAATGTGTCAATACGGTTATTTGGACACAAGGGACCTCGAAACTCAAATTCAAAATATTTCACGATCGTAATAATTTCCCTTAGTGAATATTCCAAATATTGGTAAATAAAATCGTATCGAAAGTATTCTCAGTTATTCCCAATCAGATTTTGTCGATGAACAGTAACGAGTGTAAGAATATACTTTTTTATTTTTTTCTAAAAAAAATAACGATTCAAAGAACAGAACTTTAATGCCAGAAAATGGCATTAATTATATTACCAATTTCTTTTTTTCATTTACTTAGTTAAAATATCGCTGCATTGAAAAAATGTATTAAAATATTTTAGTTCATTACTTTTTTTGGAAAGATTGTTAAAATATATTGGATCAAATAAGAATTTGATTTTTTCTGAAACAAATAAAATATTCATTTATTCTCGTAAATTACAAAATATTAGTTGAAATACGAAAAAAATATTTAATAATTAAATAAAGATATGAGACATAATTATAACAATGTGTCTGTTAAGAACATTGAAGGGAAGTACGAGGAGCCATACATACAAACTGGGGTTTTCATTTACTTTCCATTTTGAAGAAGCGTACATCCCTAAATGGATCTTGCTAATCTGAAACAGCAGCCCTAGTTGTTAGCAACCCACTTCCCCTAATAACTTTCTTGACCTGGCTAAATTAAAGGGGCGAGATTATCTTAAGAACCCCCTAACAGCGTGGAATTAGGATCCTTCGAGAGTACTTCAAGAAGTCCTAAAAATAATCTCCTACTCTATCTCTTCACACCCTTCGAAACTAAACTGCAACTTACTTACATCTCATAAAATCTGTAATTGTAAACGATAGTACATTTACTTTTTACAAGAGATATATAGAATACACTTTTTGAACAGAAATGTTCATTTAAATTATCATTACTAAATAGATAAAGCAACATATTGATTTGTATTATTATTATTATTATTATTATTGGCGCGATAGACCGTGGAGGTTCAAGGCCTCGCACGGTGTACTTATACATCGCGCGTACCATGACGTCGTGGTTATCATAGGGTGTGTTCGTCACTCCCACGCCTATTTTTGTGAGTGCCACCCATTGGCTAACGGAAAAAAATCCCGGATAGGGTCGGGGACTCGAACTCTCAACCTTTGGGTTGGCAGAAAGGCGCGTTACCACGCTGCTACCGTCACTGATAATTGATTTGTATTAGAACGATATTAAATGAAATTGGAAACTTGTTTATTCTCGTTCTAGACCCTAACCACTGCGTTAGGACAACCAAAGGCTTACTGAAGGACAATTGGTAAATAGTCTTAGGTATAATAAAAAAAAAGAGTTACCTGTTTCAATGTTGAATTTCTACTAACAGACTTTTTTATTATTTAAAAAGTAATCCTAAACTAAATCCAACAATAAATTTAAATCTATAATATGATTAATCATTATTATTAAATTAAAACGCATGTTTAAAAAATAAATATGAAAACGGAGCCAACAGCTATGAAATTAGAATTTCCGTTTCGGAAGACCACTATCAATTTTTAATATGAGTTTTTCAAATAAACAATTCTTCACTTTCAAAGAAAAGAATAATTATGATATTATACAGAGTAATTTTTTTTTTTTTTTTCTTTCGGCCAAGACTCCCATTCCAGTCCTATACTGCCTATACAGAGTAATTATCACGTTACTAATCTTTGTTGCTTCGATTATTTCTTAAACAAAATTATTAAAACATCAATAATTAGTGTGAAAAACATCAATTTATCACACGATGTTATTCTTTTTTTTTCACGGCTCAACAACCCGCTTGGAGGTTTCCTCTAACCGCTTCCTCCAATCGTCACGGTCTTGTGCTGCCGCCATCCAGTCCCTGATTTCCAGGATATTTTGAGTATCTGCAGTAGCTGGCGATAAAAACATAATGTTACTCACCCATCAATTGGTGCTTTTTTCCTATCTAAGGCTCACACAAAGAATAATGCCAGATGCTCAATATTGTATATCTGAAGTATATTCAGACTCAGCTTCTTATAATATAAATTTTCCGAATGTCATTTGAAGTTTTCTGTACCTTAAAAAAGTGTTCATGAAGTTTGTAGATCGCCTTATATTTTCGGGATAAATTGAAATATATCAAAGATAAGTAAAAATTGAAAAATAATAGAATATTAAATAAAAGTAGAAATTAAAATACTGAATATCTTAAGTATATTCAGACTCAGTTTCTTATAATATTAATTTTCCGAATGCCATTTGAAGTTTCGGTAACTTAAAAAAAGTGTTCTTGGGGTTTTTAAATCGCCTATTAGTTTTAGGGTAAATTGAAATATGTCAAAGATAAGTTTTTTTTTTTAATATTTATTTATTGCTATTTACAACTGTACATTATAATACATTTAGTAAATCTGATCTAAGTTAAATTGGAGTGTTACAGGCGTGTAGAGAAACTACCCATTGGTAGCACTCTAATGACATTTTACATAAGTTGGTCTCGTGGCCATCTTTTTTTCAGGCGCCTCGGAGGATTGTCAGGAATGGAAGAGGATGCATGATTAGAAACTAGAGGGTTTGAGTGGTTAGAGACTTTATAATGGAAGGAGTGATATCTGGTTTGGGCTAGATCGGTTACATAGGGAACATTAAGGTCTAAAGATAAGTTAAAATTGAAAAATAATATCATATTAAATACAAATTGTATTTTGTAGATGCCTTTGTTCCAACCAATACAGGTCCAGATAGTTAAAGTACTCAATTAGCTTCAGCCAAGAATATTATTATATTTTCTTTTGAAACTTTCCCTACAAGCAAAACACAAACATAACTGCTTGGAGATCGAAAACGAATTTCTCCATCACTAAGTTTAACTTCAGTGTGTATTATTATAAATTTGCAGAGCGATAGATTCTTACTTGAGTTCATTTGATCAAAGAAAATTAGATAAATTACGTTTCAATCAATCATAGTGATTATTTATTCAGTTTTAGATTTATTAAATATAATAGATCTGATTTCCTTAAAATTCCGACACCGAATTAAGAAAAAAAAATGTTTAGTCATATCTCTTAATTCTTTTTTCAATACTGTATTTATCAAAAGGAAAGTTATTATTTAAAATATTTAATTATGAATAAAAGGTTCCTAACCCCTTCCATACCCCTATAAAGCTAGAAACAATAAAAGTTATAAAATTTTCTCCTCAAAGATTGAAAACGGGAGAGCCATTGAAGCGAAGACAATGTATAGAGCATTCTCTTGAGGGGCTCAGTTCGAAAAAGAAAGAAAAACCACCCCTCCTCGTGGCAACCGCTTTGTTATGGAGCCTTCTTAGCTTTGTGCTCAGCTTAGCTTAAAAAAGTGCCAAAGAAAAACTTACACAGTTGTTTCCCAGCAATCGTAACACAGCCATACACGGCTTTTAGCTTTGACATGTAACGAAAAAGTCTAGCGTAGCATATATTTTCCCTCAACAACATTCAATTAATTGTTTATTCCAATTATCACTAATTTAATTTAATTCATTCATCTATTTTCTTATCTGATATATATTTTTATAATTAAAAGAAAATTAGTTAAAACCTAAAAATAATTATAATTATGTCGTTATGGGAAAAAAAAATTCATTTGCATCGGTAGTACACCCCAGCTAGAATGAAAAACTTCTGATCGTTAACTAAAGCTGGATAACGCTGTTGTGATTTTCCACGCATCCAGTCGATCAGTGCAAGTTAAATTGATATAACATCCGTCAGGAATAAACTCGTTATCACTAACAACTCCGTAGTTCAAAAAAATACATAGCAAAGATACTTTTTCAAACCGTCCCACCTCAGCAACAGGAAGACCAAATTTAATTAACGACCCAATCATTGCCCAAAAGCACTTGTATTTCACTCATCATAAGCTACAATCTTTTGGTAAAATTAGTTTCTTTTTTTTTTATACTAATCCAATGTATACAACGGTCAAGGACACCTTCACCTTCTTTTAAAATAACTCATAATCTCAAGTTAAGATAGTTAATAATGATTTAACAGGAAGACCTGAACTTCAGGTCAATAATGTCGGTACAAGTAAATAGTTCCTTTTTTTTATTTGTGTTTATTTGCTTAATACACCACCCGACCATCTTCTTCCCATATTAATCTACGGTCTACTATTAACACCTCTTTATTTTTATTATGTGATTGGTTTTATTTTATTATGCTTTTGATATAGATTCATATTTTTATTTAGACAATTTAATTTTTTATTATTATTATTATTTTAAATTTAGAATTGTTTCTTTTAATTCAGTAAATACTATTGTTTTTATTTACTTTTTTTTTCTTTTTTTTTTTTGTATTTCTGTACATATTGTATTGAGTATTTGAACACTAATACTTAATGCCCTTAATTTGTGGCATATTATATTAGCTCTCATCAATAAAATTAATAAATGAATAATGTCTTAATATTATAGGTATTTTCTTATAAATCATCTTATTTCTTTTTTGTCTGTATCTGATAAAATAAGGCTTAATTGCATGGAATGAATGTTTAGTAATCCTTTTTAAGTAGAAAATTAATCATTCACTGGATATAATTATTCATTACTTATCTGCTCACCACAAGTGTTAATCAATTTAATACTAAAATAACTCTACCCCTCTGTAAAAAATAAGCTTAACGCTAAATATGTTAATGTTAATATAATAATAATGTAAATGAAAGTATTTTATTTACTTCCTCGAAATATTATTGCTAGTAATTATGTATATATTTATAGACGATTAGTTTTAAAATAGATTAACAAGTATTTAATCGTGCAATTTGTATGAAGTTGAATATTTAACTAAATTTAGCCGTTACAGGTACTAGAAATCAGAATGTGAAATGAATTTCTGACATAGTTAAAAACTAACTAAGGATGAAGTTGGCTATATCTTACATTTTTTTTTATAACGGTAGTTAATTTTAACGACGGTTATTGTGCAACTCCTCCAGCTACCTCTTTTCAGAATTACATAACTAATAGTCCAGAAAAACAAACTGTTAAATAAATATCATTCCAAAACTGTTGAAAACAAGATGGATCTCATGAAAACCGGTACAGGATGCTGAGACAAAAGTGCAGATCTAAGGAACAATTTTCATAGACTTGATGATTATAAATTAAAATAATGCGTGAAAGCAACACTGGATTACCTTAAGCTTTAGTTTATCCACTAGGGAGCGGAAAACTGTTAAAAGTTCGCATAAAACACGTGGCGCAGTGGGTGACCGGGTCCAGCAGGAGCGTATCGTTCGCCAGTTTTCGTCCGAACAGTTGCACATAACCAACTCCATTTTGCTGGGATTTTGTTTCGAACGAATGCAAAAGATAGTGACAAGTGAACTGTAAGAGGTAATTAAGACCATCGATATTGCCTGTGCCTGATATGTCGATGGATCAAAAGGTGTTTCCAAAACGAAAAACTCTTCATCAGAAAACCATTTCGAAGAGTCATCTCATCTACTACGAATTCGGACGAGTACCGAGGGAATGGACGAAAGGCATCTGCATAATTTCATAAGAGCGGCGTGCCCACGAATTCGTTGTTTTGCAATCCGCAGCTTTCCGCTCACAATGCACGAGAGTCCTTAGAGTAAATTAGTTCGCTCTTTATATATTCTTGAACGAGGTGTTCATGATACCACTGTTGCCCTTCCTTGGATTTGAAAGATTGGAACTTAAGAGGAAAAACCTGGTGGGAAAGAACTGAAGTTTCTTTGGATCTTAATTCAATCCCTTTGCGTTTTTCAATTCTTCTTCGGTACATAAAACGCGGAGGTTTCAACGGAATATAATTTATTTTATGACACGTTATTAAAAAAATGAAATTATAAAGCGAAAAAAACTATCAAAAGTATCTTCCCAATAAGAAGAGGGGGCTTACTGCGAAAAACAGATGAAACAGGGTGATTGATGGCTATTTACTTCCTTCTAGCCTTCAACTGTAAAAGGCATCAGCGTAAAGAGGTCCTCGATTGTTACACGGAAGATAACAGAGGGAATGTGTAGTGCTGAGACAGGCCATGATACTAATAACTAAATCCTCAGTGGCTGCTTAGCCTAAATAGAAAAGAGCTACGATCACTAATAGAAGTTTTTACAGTCCATTGCAGACTTAAAAGACATCTTAAGATTTGTGGAACAGTTCGTGATGGAACTTGTCACTTATGTGGATAGACCCCTGAAACTGATCTACGCTACATAGCATACTGTGACCGGTAAGCTAATATAGAATATAATTATATTAATATAGTAGTACATTAAAATAAAAATGAATATAATAGCACTATAGAATATGAGACTTTCTCCATAAATTGGAGGTTTTGTGGTTTAACCCCTTAAAATTGAAGGTTTAAATTTTATTATAAAATCGAAAAGGTTCGAAATAGTGGAATAATAGTCATTTTAAGAATTATTCCATTGGTCTTTCTTGGGGATGGCAAAAAGGACCAATAAGCCCACTTGCCGAGTACATTTCCCCAATATTACCAGTACCAGTACTTATAAGTATATAATACCTTCAGAATAAAATATTTTGCTAGATAAATTAGCTATAAAATAAACTCATATACAGATCTCTAGGTTTGGTAATAACAGTAGAATATAAACCTGAAATGTCGTTTTACTGAAAATGTCAGAATAGAATTATCCTGATCTTTTCAGAAAAATTACAATATGAGTTTATGTTTAAGTAAATAATTATCTCTTTATATATAATCTTTTCACCTTTTCGAGACTGGTTTTTTGTTTCAATAAATAATTATTATCTCTTAACGTACACGAGTTGATTTCTTAGCTTATTCAATTAGCTACAACATTTATTTTAGAAGTGTTTTTGACAGTAGGGCTTTTTTATTCCCCCCCCCACTTTTTTTTACTAAAAATTAAACTATTAGAAATTATTTTGTTATTAACCCTTGCAGAAGCGTTGGATCAATATTGTTACAAGTAAAATAACCATAACAACATGATTTTTTTTTTTATAGGAATTTGTCATTCGACAACAAATTCCAACGCTCCAGAAGAGAGAAAGTTCGGAAGTTAAATATTAGTTAAATTTATTCTGGTATTGATCACTTTAGAATAACATAAACTAAACTTAAACAATTTAAGTATTAAAGTTCTCTCAATTAAGCTTTACACTATACCCTCAAAATATGTATTTATTTTTATAAACAAAGGAGCAATTGAGTTTAATTTCCAAAAATTACTTTAGGGAAGATATTTAAAAGCACCAATGTGTGGGCTTAATATGGGCGACAGATTTATAATTTATCGTTTAATTAGAGAGATTAGTCGGGGAGAAGAGTGGGAGAGAGAGAGTGAGAGAGAAAGGGAGAAAAAATGATGGGCGCGGACCGTTATTAAAAGGCAAACGTTGATTAAAAGGGAGATTAATGGTTGTGAAAGGGATGCTGGGAACCATTGTTCAGCTCTCTTCGTTTGTTTACCTTTACCAGCTAAACAAACCATCCCGCCAAACACTTTACTACCGCGTTTGATCGCCGGTTATTTAGTTGTTGGTTGTTGGCTCCTTTCAAAGCAGCAATCTGTGTAGGACAAGAGTGCATCTGAAGAGTTTTGCGATCGTTCGGTACCAATGAAATATTTTAGTAATAAGTGCAATGTAACCTCTTTTATGTGTCTTTTTTCCCAAAAAGTCAAGATGCATAACATTGTTGCGTAGCATGACAACAACATTTCTGGTAATCATTGCTTGATATGGTGATGAAACTTAAATATA
>NW_027108392.1:774818-794429 GCF_000696795.3 Halyomorpha halys | reverse complement strand
TATATATACTCTCATCGATTCTAGGGACTTAGTGTCAATGACTGTTTTTGGCTGACGCTGTTTTTAACAAGGACTAGAATTTCGACCCTTTGATAAAAATATCATACTTAAAAACGTTAATAAAAATCTTGTTCAATAGGTTATTTGATGCCCTCATCCATCATCCTAGAAATGAAAGTTTTTAATGAACATTGAATTTAATATCATTTTGTTTTTTATCTTCATTCTTGTTTTGTGATTCCCAACCAGTGGTCCGTGGAGAACTTTAAGGGTGGACTTGAGGAGGTTCAACCAACAGGTATTTTATAAGATAATACTGTTATTAATGTTTTATTGTTTACCGTTCCTCATATTTTTGTGTTACCTGATAGATTTTAATAGATAAATTCATTACATAAATTCCTTAAAATGCACTTTTAAGCAACCTAATTTTTAAACATTTTTCTGATGGAAACGTTGAATGACCAGTTTTTAATATAATAGTTCCCATACTATTAGTGAGAAACTACTAATTTAGGTAGTAACTACTAATCCTAACGATGTTACTTCCTCTTCTTGTGTATTCAACAAGGTACCTTTGTTGGAACTTCCACGTTTAAGATAAACCATAAACATCCCAAGTGAGATAATTCTATAAGAGGCGGAAGAGGCGGGAGACCTAATGGGACCGATGAGCCCGTGGGAATGAATCGACCGGTGACCCCAGACTCCTGTCATCGTGCCCGAGAAATGGACGTTTGCTGCCCCCTCGGGAGTCTTACTTTAGCGTCCTCACACTATGTCCTTCCTTGTCGGAGCTGTCTCCCCAAAAGCAAGTTTTATTCCTTCAGATGCTTGAAAGTATTTTCGTTTCACAAAGCCACTAAAGTAGTATCATAATATTTTCAGGTAGTGTAAATTATAATATAATTTAAACTAACGACGAAATATAGAATTAACGATAGGTCGAAATTTCACGACTGATAAGATTGTTGATCCTTAAGATGGGAGAAAAAACCCAAAACGTTAGTAAAACAACTCTATGATATACAGATATTAATAGGAAGGAGTTTTCACAAAATACCTATTAATATAAGAATAAAAAACCTTCTAGTGTGAAAAAAATTGTAAATCGTAACAAAAAGTTACAATAAAAAATTTATCCCCCAATGCATAGCATCTTCTGCTTGAACATTTAAAATTTTAAATTCTTCATTCATAAATTGAAGTATCTGTAGCAGTAAGGAGGCAGTTTATTTCTACAAAATTGTAATAATTTAAAGAAAAACTTTTCAAATCCAGTTTCGAGATCCTTGCCTTTCTTTTTACTAAAATACCTATAAATATTATATTTATCTATAAAAAAAATTTCATATATACTAAGGAAACTACACGGGATAATCTGAAACCTACTCTTGTTTTAATAGATATAAAAAAAAAAGGTGAAAACTTGAAAAATTGGAGATGCTTCATTAAGACACTAACGCCCAAAATTGTACATAAAATGTTTGGAACGAACAAATATAGATGGATTATAATTTGGGTGACGATAAAAAATGGTACAAATATAGCAGAAAAACTATTTATTAGAAACCGACGTCTCGTCCTACTTTGTAGGGTTTCATCAGCGTCATCTTAGTAGATTGTACCCTTATCTTATTGGTACAATCGTTACTAATAAATAATTCTTCTGCTATTTTTTTACCGTCACCCGGACCATGTTCCTACAATCATCATGTACGGTCAACTAAAAAACTTCCGAATATAAATGGAACTAAATTTTGAAAAACTCAAAATAATCAATACAAACACATCCTACACAGTGAAAACATAAAATTGAATCTTGTAAAGGAAATGATTTAGTCATCCTGTAGTTCTGTTGTTGATAAAGTCTCAAATTAAACATTTAACCTTTCTATAATGTGTACCACAACCAATGCTCTCTCTTGGTTAGTTCGATACTTTCAGTTTACTTTATGGTTTTTTGCTTCTTAAAAAAAAAATTAATAGTCTTGTACTTGTAGCTGACCCCTCAATTCTGCTTAAAGGTGTATCGTAGCAATGGTACAACATATATCAGATTAAATTAATACAAATGATAATCATGTACATTTTTTCATATGAAAACTCGTCCGATTATATACAATTCAGATAAAAAGCAATATAAAATTAATTCAACTTCAGGTTCTATTCATTTAAAGGAAAGACACGGTTAATCCTTACTAGATGTTCACTTTACGGTTCGTTCGTTTTCACGATTCTTCTCTTTATAAGTTATTATTTATCTTATGAGAATTTTTATACTATATTATATTGTTATTCCTCTATTATATATAAATATTATATTTATCTATAAAAAAAATTTCATACTTCTAATGATGGTCGCATACCATTGCTAAAAAAAAACAACTATAAATTAACTTTTTTGAACATACAATTCTAATTTTTTTAAAATTACAACTAAAAATTTACAATTTTAGTTTACACTCTTTCTGTTTTTTTTGTTTTGTTTTTTTTATCATTCCTTTGATTATTTAAAAAAAAACACCATTGGTTTTCGGTAGTTCAATAATTTTTATCAATGTTATTTTTAAAAAATGATCTATTATCATATATGTTTTTTATAAAATCGAAACAGTGGGAATCGTAAAAAGTTGCTAAGATCGAGCTAAGGAAATTGCAATAAATTATTGATTCTGTTTCCTTTTATTATAAAATATTAAAAAAAATGAATTAATTTAGAATAGAAAATTAAACTTTATTTCGGGACAAAGTCCATTGAGTATAACAAACTGTGCACAATGAACGACCTATTTTAATAAATAGATTATAAAAAATATTAAATATAAATGTACTAATAAGAAATATATTGAAACAATGTAAATATCATTCTAGCAACTAAAAATAAAACGTTAATAAAAAATATATATATCATTAAAAAATAAAATAATTATATTGGTTTTGAAATAATGAAGTGCATGCATATGAAGTGAAGAACTCTGGTGATGCGCGAGCTTTGCAAAACTTTCATTTACTAACCTGAAAGGCGAAAATGTCAAGCAATTAATTATTATATTTGTGTCGCGACAGAAATTCATATGTTAGGGTTTCTCTAGGATTAGAAATATCAATTTTGTTCCTATCAAGAATACAGCAGTTTAACAAAATATAATAATATTAATAATAAATCTTTATTTATATGTGAATAAAAAAACAAATCATTCTTGGGAAAAAATTAAAGAACAAAAAAAATGAATATATACGTTAAACATATTCTCATATGGACTTTCCCGTGTGGGAGATTAGAGTCTTTTTAACGGAGACTAGCCGAACCTTAAAACGGAGTTGCTAGGTATTTAGTTTTCCACAGTTCCTTATCTCGAGCGTGCCTCATCCATTATGTACCGCCACACTGTTTTGTTATTTCGTCGGCCCAGCGCTTGCGTTGTCGTCCCCTTCGTCTGTTCCTGTCCAGGGGGACCCACTCTGCAGCTCGCCTCGCCCAGCTGTCTTCGGGTTTCCTTATGAAATGGTCTGCCCAGGTCCACTTCATATTTTTACCGTAGCTCATGGTGTTGGTAATCATTGTTTCATTCCTTAATCAAACCGAGCTAAATTCATCCATTAGAGAGACTCAAGCATTATACGTTCCATTCTTCGTTGACAGACGTTAGTCTTCCTATCTAAATTCTTCGTCAGAGACGATGTTTGGAATCCATAAGTCTATACTGCTGGGATAATACAATTGTTTTGTACATCATATCTTGACGGCTTTTAAAAATATATCTGAGACTCTTAAATTTTTTACCATGCTTTTCCTATTCTGGATTCAATTTCCTTGGCATCCCTATTCATAAATGAAATTATTTACCCAAGATTATATCTATACATAAATAGATTAGTGAATCAAAAATGAAGAAAAAAATCCGTATACAAAAGCATAAATTGTAAATAAGGCCCAAAAGTGTTAAGGTGTTATGGTTTTATAAAATAATATATAATGTACCCGTAGCTTAAGAAAATTGGCACGCCAGAGTTTGAAAAGGAGAGAAATTCAGAAATTTATGGAGAGGTAAATAAAAGAGTGTTAAAATGAGGTATATTTGTGAGAAAGAGTGTTAAGGTCAGAAGGTCGAGATCATTTTAAGAGAGAGTAAGTGGACAGAAGACTTGAATTGGAGGAGATTACACTCTTAAGAAGGATGGTTGTTGATTATTTGCTGAAAGAATGAATGAATCTTGAAGGAGGGGAAGGGCAAACCTAACTGAGCGTAATAGTGTGAAACAAGGGAACGTCTTTTGGACCCCTTTAACAAAATGTACGAAGCTATTAAATTGTCTTGAGTCTGTCCCCGAAATTAGTTAAGAGTCAAAATTGATTATTCTGTAAACCATAATTAGGGGGGGGATAAAAAATTGCGGCTGTTCCTAAGATACTGAAAAGTCATTTTTCAGTTCAAGTAAAAAAAAAAATGTGTATTATAATTATATAATATGTATATTTAAATATTTACGAAATTTAAAATTATTGCTTGACCTTGACCACGGAGAGAATGACTTCCCAATATAGTTGTATTCAACAGGTTTCTTGTTTGCTTTCCTTAGCAACTTTCCTTCTAGTAGCTTTAACGGGAGCCTGTTTGTTTGTTTATTTACCTTTACTTTTCCCCCTCGAATATCATATCATTTATCTCCCCATTTTCATATGCTCCACTCATTCTAGACACATGATACATAAGGACTGGTATTTAGTTAGGAATGAGTTGAGTAAATTAGTCTGTAAACAGTAATTATGTCAGTAAGTAAGGCAGGTGCCGGAAGATAGTCTAATGTTCCAATGTAACACTCATTGTACTCCTATGATTTTATATACGTATAATAAAAATGATGTTGGTCAGCTATTTAACAGGGAGTGGTATTAATTTAATTCAAGCATAAGTTGTTAAACATTTTCTCGTTTTTAATCATTCATTCGTAAAAGATAATCCAGCATTCAGGTGTGCCTTCATATTTTAACGTATTTCTGTGAGAGCTGCCTTTGAGGAACGTGTTTTGTGTGAATTTTAATTCATACTTCACCAAACTTAGCCCTATAAAAGGAGAAAATTTGCATAATAAATAATTCAGATTACTTTTTACCTGAACCAGCAAAGCAGAAAAACAGAACAATTGTAAGTATACAGAATATTTATACTTTTTGTTCTTCCTACATCACAAAAACACTTAAGCATTCAGGGCAGGCATGAATGAAGCCTTAAAGGGATTTTTTAATTGAATAGACCAACCTACTGACTTTTTACATAACATTAAAAAGTTTATAATATCCATTATTATAAACATTTGATGTTTAGATAGTCCATATATTAATTTTAAAGGATGTGAATGATATTTTGCTCTTCAGAATTCAAATAAGCATAGCTGATGAATATTATATTTTTTATGTATTTAAATATCCCACTTTTAGGTATCAGATTAATTGTTATTTATTTATAAATTTTAAGCATTAAAATTAAGAACATAATTAGGGGGGGGGATGGAAACGAATTCATGAACCTTGAAACATCTTTGCCTTTTCACATCTAACTATTTTAAAAATGATTATTTAAAGTTTTATGCTTGAATATATATGCTTATTCACGCCGTTTTTCAAAATTTCAGGTGCTTTTTTAATATTTCCCGATTAAACTATCTTAAAGTTTCCTCTTCCCTTTTTAAGCTATTATTTCCAAAGTGATGTGGGACCGTCACTCTCCGGGGGCCTTAGCGGGGCGGGTCTGGCGGGGAAGGATTGCCCTTTTTTTGTGTTATGATCGCCTCTTGTGAGATCGTGAAATGTCGCACATCGACCTACCTACTCGCTATAATTGTCTGTTTGAAAAGTCAAATAAGTAAGTCTACCATGGAGGGTGGGAGTGGAGGGTTTCACGCCGTTTTTAAATTTCAGGCGCTTTTTCATATTGCTCAATTAAACTATCTTAAAGTTTCCTCTTCCCGTTTTAAGCTATTATTTCAGAAGTGACATAGGACCGTCGTTTTCGGGGGTCTTAGCGGGGCGGGTCCTGGTTAATAATAAAGGAGGTTTGAAATAAGGTTTCAAATCTTGATTTCCCTTTAAAACGATTAAAACATTTAACAAATTCAAATAAATAAATTAATGTTTATTAATTTATTAATAATATCTTTTGTAAAAATAACAGGGAACTCCTCAACTGTATCAGAAGAGACAAAACCTGATCATCTAGCATACTTATATCATTGAAACGTTTAACTTTATTATCAATATCAGGTCCGGATATGTTAAAAGTTAGTTTAAAGAGTATACGATGATATTAATACGATGATATGAATTTTATTATTTACGTACATTATAAAAAGTTAAAATGTAATAAAAATAACGAGTAATCGATAAAATTTATTAAGCTCGCTGTCTGCTATTTGGAAAACTTAGTATGCAGAGGTTTTTTTTTACATGAAGAAATTTCAACTATTAACGAGGTTAGTACAACAAAAATTTAGTACACCAACCATATCCTCCTAACTCAATTAACTTAAGATATCATTTTTTAAAGATTTTCTTAAAATACTACATTTTTCTCCCATAAAATCCGAATTTTTCAACAGTAATTGAAGATTTCTTTTATTTACGCTACCGTAATCTATGATGTATTTTCCAATAGGTGAACAACCAATTTATTAGAAAAGATTGTTTCGTCAAGAGATCGTAGCAACCAAAGCTAGGTGAAAGTGAATAATTTCGGAAAGTACTGGGTAGGATCTGATGAAATTAATTCTTAAGGTAAGATCTTGAGGATTAAACAAACTTTTCATAATTTCATCAACATTTCAACGGCATATCCGACTTTTCAAAGCAAGTTTAAATTCGAAAAGGTATTGAGGCCAGAAGTTCAAACATAAATTGGATTTCTACGAATGTTTCTTCTTATTTTACTATATCGTATGTAGATTCCCTCTTCTAAACAATGTTTCTAAAGTAGGTTATTACTGCAAACACAGTGCTATTAATATGAAATATTTTTATTGTATGTCCTACAGTTTTACTTTTACTTATTTGTTTTATTAACATTTTAATTTATTTTTCTCGTGGAGAAGGTTGTTATAATAGCGCGGTAATTATTATGTAAATTAAAGTCATACATACATAAATCATAAATACAAGTACTAAAACTCTTGTTTTCTCTGGGCCCTTACCCATTTATTAATCTCAGTACATTAACAGTTTTAAGTTGAGCGAGCTATACAAAGATTTTTCATCATTAATTACAATTTTCATGTTTTAATGCAATTCTATACTAAGGATCACGAAGTTATATAGAACGGTCTTAAATGGCACCTGGACCTCCTTCTCAAGAAGGACATACGAAATAAAGAGGCGGAGAATCAACGAGATCCCAATCAGTGGTGGGTGGGGAATCAGAAAGATGCCATTCGTAGAAAAGTCTCCCACACCGTCCAGTTAAGACTGACTGCTAAATGGGTACTCCCTGACCATTGTATTATGCTAACAAGCCATAAGACCAACCAATAAGCCATAAGACCAACTATTGGATGCTAACAAGACACGGAGGGTTCCAGAGGGCATTGTCTTGGATACCTTAACTAAGAGAGCTAAACACAATACAGGATCTTGCACCAAGTCAGGTTGACGTGAAAAACCGGGATCTTAACCGACGCTAAGTTGGACCTCCATTTAATGAAAGTATAGAACTCCTCCTCGTTCTATGAGTTACACACTTCGACCTGGAAAGTACTTGACCACCCGACATCGGCGAATCACTAAAAGCAGAAGAACTACCATAAAAATATAGAAAACCAGATCCAGCCCCAGCACTAACCACAACCACGTGGTTACTAACTTCATATTACTTATATTCATATTATACTGGTACTTCATATTAATCTTTACTTCATTATTCCAAAACATTTATTCCTCCTAGAAATTGTAGAATATGGAAGATTTTTATTAATAAAGATTTTCTCAAAGACAGTGGTCATTAGGGGTGTCCGATGTAATACCCCACTGATGTATTTTTATGTTTATTGCAATACTCCATGAGATTAAATTACTGTTATGCAAGTTATCAAGAGTTAGTAAACGTTAATTCGAAGCGGCGAATTTGAGACAGCATCCAGTGCAAATTTGAGTGGCTATTGAAGTAGTAAGTACGAGGCTAAATAGGATTTTGAAATTATGGATGTATAGGTATAATTAATGCAATAAGATAACTCGATTCAACATCTTTGGAAGAACTCGGAGGATTTCTCAACAGTAATTTGATACTATTTTTGTAAAAATTTTTGTTTTTACTTTTATTAGTAAAAATAATCCTATAAATTAGGTCTTATTTCAACACTAAAGGGCTTACTACAACACTAGCTTTTAAACAAATTAATTATACAACTGAAAACACGATTTCTCATTTTTATCCATATATGCCTTTTTTTTATTTTTTTTTTTTTACTTCACTGTTAGGATAAAAATAAGACAAAAGATACATTTGTTTAACTAGAATTTATTTAATATAAATTAAAAAAATTTTGTTCTTACACAAAGTTTCCATAGGATAAACATTTTTTAGAAATTAAAAGTTAAAAAAAAATTTCTTTTATTTGCAATTGGAATCCTATACAAATAGCACAATCCTATAGCAAATAACACTAAATATTTCTGCAATAAACACATTTTGTATTAAAAACCTGAATTGTAGCTTAAAAGAGATGTTATGTGTAGAATACTTACAACTTAATGAATTGCAATCAATGATTACTGACTAGTACTCACTTGCATTTCAGTCCCACTAGCTAAACGCTTGAATATAATTACGTTTACAAGTATAATGTTTAAAAACTTTTCAAACATAAACACTACTTATCTATAAAGCATTCAATATAAATTGAATTGAGAGAACAATTAACGACCACTCCTATTAAGGTAGAATTGTCCCACTTTTTTTCGAACATGACAATCACATTAAGATTCTCCGTGGCTGTGAATTCTAATCGTTTGTAAATTTAATTTATAATTTGTTCAATATAATTAAAATTAATTCTAGAATACATATTAGAACGTGTTTGCCATACCAAATTTATTAAATTACAAATGATATCTACAGTGTGATTTCATGTTTAATTAAAACAAATCCTTTCCAGATAATGCAGTTTTAATATATTTTTTACTCTATTTTGATTAACGCCATTTTGAAACGCATCCCACTTTGAATTAGTAGAAAGTGCTAAATAAATTCAGAAATAGGATATATATTATGAATATATGTATATGTATATGTAAGTACGTGTTGTTCAAATAAGATCATTGAATTTTGCCTCACTATTGGTCTAATAGAGTTGCAAGATACTCGTAAAAACAAAAATCAATAAATAAGAATGGATTCTTAAAAAATATATTCATATTAATCAGAACAATTGATTTTTTAAAAATTTTTTTGATAATATAATATACTGATACAAAAATTGAAATTCTAACAAGTTATAAGAAAGACAGACGGACGAATTGAAGGGTAGCGGACTGGAAACCCTTTCTCAATGACAAGTTTATCCTAGAGAGACTTTTTCAAAACCATTGGTTAATATTATTCCAAAACGTTCCTCACTTGTATTTAATTGTTGGTTTTTTAAGATTGTATTCGACTCTTTATATGTAAATCAATGCATTAGTTTACCTTATTTTTAAACTATAAATTATAAAAGTAAAAAAAAAAATAATAAAATGAATAAATACTGTCATGCATACACCTATATGTGTATAAGGTACGAAATTTAGTTCGAGTATTACATTTTGTGAAAAAAAAAAAAAATTAAAATTATTCCCATGAAGATTAAAACGTGCAATTTTGTGAAATTTAAAATTAGTATTATATTACTGTATTTTCCGTGATTCTAATTTCTTTCGAGGTTTTGCGGAATTCGAAGATAGAGAACAAAAGATCTCTGATTATGGGTATATATAACTTTACTTGACAACTTATTTACGACACTGAATTTCACCTTACTATTGGATTTATAGTGTTGCAGGATGCTCGTATACAAATAAAATGTAATACCTAGGAGTGAACTTATTAAGGACCATTGCATTATTATAACCTTAGTCTTGATTTTGTATACAACCTACCTAGTTTTTTCTTTATAAAACTAAATTAATACAACTTAATTAGGCATAATTAATAATAATGTTAATTAATCGTCACAAACCATTAGGACCAACTAAAAAGTTCAGCCCAACATTCATCACTGTCGGCCTGACCTGTCACCATTCCAGGACACTTCGAATTTATAAGGATTAATTTATTATATAATGAATTGATGTAATAAATCATGGAACTGGGAGTAACTTTTTAAATAAAACAAAACTATATTTTATGTATTTATGAAAATATGAAATGTAATCTGATTCATAATGTTTTTTAAACTAAAAAGTCTCAATAAATACTGAAATAAAGAAGTTATTTTATTTATATTAAGTTTTAGAGCGACAAACTTGAAAATAAGGAGTTAGGTAGTTCCGTTACACTAAGGCCATCCATCCATAATCCGTGACTTCGGCTGCGTTAGATAATTTATTTTCTATTTTTTCAACCATAAATTGACTCCGAGCTCAAGAGCCATTTTTTGATACATATACACTGTATATAAAGGTGAGCCCGGAGGGTGGAACAACAAAATTGTAAATTGCAGGGAAGCCGATTTCAAGGGCCCCACTGAAGTGATCTTCACCACTCCATTTGTTACCTACAGGCAAAGTTATAAGCAACTATGAAACTAATACCTAAAATTTTCATGGCTACGATATTTATTTAAATAATTCATGAATATGGATCGTATGCATGGTAATTTTAGCAATTAGTTTTAGCTATGGCTAATTTTTTCCCATCCCTGTCTACAGGTTGTATTGTGCTCACGTTTTTCTTCTCTTTCACCCTCGTTTTATTTTTTACTAGAAAACTATCAAGTACAATACATTTATGCACTAAAATAATACTGTCTTTTGATTTCCAGGTGGCCAATTTTAGGAAGATAGCTAGGATAGGAAATAGCATGGACATTAGTGGGAAGGGATATCTCTGCTGGTGTAGAATGTTAATGCGAGCTTAGACAGAGCATAACCCCTTTTCCTAGACAGAATATCTGCCATGACTGGCCACCATACGTATATTAGCTTTGCTGGTCTTCCCAAAGACCTACAGAACGGTATCACCTGAAGAGGTGCAGTTGCTGGCGGAAGCAACGTCCCTTGACCCCATTCTCGAGGAAGAGGTAGTAAAGTAATAAGTACGAAGTAAAGAGGAAGGTGCTGGTAGCGCTACCGAAGGGACTCCAAGAGAGGATTGACGAGACTCCGAACCGTTGAAAGAAGATGCTGCGGGAGGGTTATTTTGAATAATGGAATGGTCGGTGGCTGGCGAGTCAAAAGGGCGCCACTCTGAAGAAGTTCTTCCCTACCGGCCATTGAAAACAGATAGGGGTGGATCCTCCCAGATTATTGGGTTTCGCAGATCCTGATGGGGCATGGTAGGTTCCGAAGAAAACTTTTGCATCTTTGGGACGAACATCAACCCCCAGTGCCCTACGTGTGGAGTCCCTAAAACTGAAAAGTATGTAGTGTTGAATTGCATTGGCATGAGAGAACATTGTGCAAGGTTGTTGATGAAAATCGGGTTTGATAAAAGAGGTGAATTAGTCTCTTCTTCAGGAAGTTTATCTATGGGTGGAATAAGCCCCCGGGATCAGCGAGTAACCAATACTAGAATATAAAGGCGAAGAAGCAAATGCAGGTAGAGTCCAGAAGGCTGGACGAAGAGGCACTCGGACGAATGTGGACCAGGAGGACTGGACCTACCGGACGGATGCAGGTGGATATGGTGCTGCCCCATTTAAAAGGCGCTCACCCGAGTGCTGGGCTTCACCATGGTTCAAATAAAAAAAAAATTAAATAAATAAAAAGAGGGAAAAATGATAATTATTGGCAGCAGTGGCATAGGTAACCCCAGCGCACTACCTCAATGTTACTGAACCCCGTATGCCAGAATTCCCATGAGACCTCTGCTTACTGTGTTTGAGCCCTTTTCTTACATAATTGAAGAAAGTGAGGTGTCTGTCCAGCAAGACACCGAGGTAGAGGATGGACCTGAAGATGCTTCTTCCTTTTTCTTCATGTGAAAATGTCTTCAAGATAGTGCTTTTCTTTTTCTTCAGGAAGGACATAACAAAGGAGTCAGTTCCTCCACCTTATCATCGTCTCTTCCGGGGTATCCGTAATATTGAGGAGCGACATGAAACATAGACATGTCTCGAAGATATGCCTAACTGTCAAATTTTAGTTATAACACTGACATTTCGGAGGCGTTTGTTTTGTAATAATATTCCTATATGTGAATCACTGCTGTGAGTGAACCTCATGTGACCAATTCTAAGCCTAGTAAGAACGTCGCATGACTACGACATTTACGGCTGAAGGTACTGGAGAAAAGTGGGCTTTATGTTTAGCTGGTTCGGTCTTTTTTTTTTTAGATTATTTTTCAATTTAATTTTTCTCGAAAAAGAATGGACCATTTTGATTTGAAAATATATTTTTGTGTCGGATGTTTTGTCTGTAGATATTGTATTGAACTGTAGGTCATGGCTAATTTTAATTTTCTAAACATAAGTGGTGATAGTCCGGATTCATCAACTCAGCTTAGAATAGAGCTTGTTCAAAATGATCCAATCACGATTTGGATTCTGTCGTGATGGACTGCATCCAGCTTAGCAAGTACTTAGAACGAGCCGAGCTGTAGTCCATTTTCGACCGTATTAATGCTTGATAAAGTTAAGGAAGGCTAGTTCTATCGGCACCCCGGGAAGTAAGGCTTAGTAAGTGAATAATGTTTAATGTGCAGATAATTAATTATTCGAATAATGTTTTATTCAAATATTTAAGAAAAATTACGAGATCATAGAATTTTTATTTAGGCAAATGATTTTCATTATTCGTAAATCAGCATATCCCAAAGCCATTGTCTTAACTTTTAATTTGAAATAAAATTTACAGTTTTTTTAATTTTAATTAATATTTACTTTCGTAACTACCGTTACCAATCCATCAATGTGTTAGGTGGTAAAAGAACGGAGATTGTTATTTCCATAGTCATTTTTTTAATAGTCTTATCTTTTAAAATGTGCTTCATAAGCTTGTAAAAAAAACCGAAGTAAATCCTGCGTTTAACTTGGACAAAATCCTTACAGTCCAAAATCCTTCGTAAAATCCTTAATGCTCCTTACTTTGTCACAAATCAAGTCATCCATTCAGGACCTCAATGTTCCATATGTTGCCGATTTGGCCAGAACCAGATACCGTTCCTTCCATAATAAACTTCTCAACCACCCAAATCCACTTGTTTCTAACCTGGCTTCTCCTTCATTACCGAATAATCCTCCTGGGCGTCTGAAAAGAAGATGGCCTCGAGATCTTCTCCTCTTGAAATGTTATTGGATTTCAATCAGTGGGTAGATTCCCCACATGTTTGTATCATGTCACTATGTCACCTACAGCAAATTTAATTGTTGTATATATGTGTATACAGTTTTAAATAACAATAAATAAATTATTAAAAAAAAAAAATCTTGGACTCAGTACTACATGATCGTAGAATTTTTATTTAGGTATATGTTTTTCATTTTCCTAAATCAGGAAAACCAGTACGCCATTGGTTTAACTTTCAATATTCATTAAAGCTCACATTTTTTCTGTACTTTCGACACGTAAAGAAGAAAAGCTGAAAAAAACCTGTACATTTTTTTCCAGATATTTTTGTTGAATAGTTCATTTTTTAATTTTTAATATTTGAGTCACGAAAATGACAGCTTACAAGGCTGGGATATAAAATAATACAGATACGAAAGGCAGGTTCAATAAATTAGACTGAAACGAGATCGTCATAGCGGCCATCTAATACAAGGAGTGAAGGCGAAGGGAAACATGTTCGCAAAAGTGAGTAGATGGAAGGAAAGATAAGATGATAGAGAGGAATATGATGGGGAGGATTCTGAAGAGATGGGCTCTAACAGGATGATTCCATAAGGCATGAGGACCGTAAAAGTATCTCGTAGTCGTCGGAGGACGTGTTCTGGGCCTGTACTATAAAGTGGTGGGTGACTGAATCGATTGATATTGAATGCATATGGAATGAAACATTCAGTATACATTATCAATATAAGTCCAATTGTAAAACATTTAATATAAAAAAGAAGAAGTTAAATAAATTAAAAAGCAATGTATATATATATTGCTCATTCTACCAATACCTAGTTACAATAAGATTCTACTGGAAACTGATTCATTAGTTTGGAATTTCATTTTCAAGATCCTACAATAGAGTGCTACCAATAGGTAGTTTCTCTACACGCCTGTAAGACTCCAATTTAACTTAAATCAGATTTACTAAATGTATTATAATGTACAGTTGTAAATAGCAATAAATAAACATTTAAAAAAAAAGATCCTACAGTATTTTTTATTGTCATTTCCGCTTTCATTAAACAAAACTGTTATACCAACTGAATTGAGAACAAAGAAAAAATCAATAGTAAAACATAAGTTAAAATCTACTATATATGATAAAATATACTACTTATATAGACTTATTTTATATTCAATACAGAATTTTCTGCTTTAATATGAGACACCTAAAAAAAATAAAATTCATTAAGCAGCTAAAGAAAAGAAAACAACAAAAAGTCAGAAACTAAAAAATAAACCAAACGAAGATTTGATTTGTGAGACCATCTTTTGTCTCGGTTCCTTGAAGTACAAATGAATGGAGTCCTTGAAGCATAACATTTCAAGAGCTGGAGAATCCTTACCCTGACTGGAGACTGGAGACCCCCTCAAGACTTCTCCAGAACCGCAAGGATGAATAATTTCCCCGGGACTAACACAAAGACCGAGTCTATTCCTTTGATTATATGATGGGGTGCTTTTCTTGATTGGATGAGGGCCTCACTATTTGTACGGACTTTAATAAAGGGATGTTTCGCAACGAGATTGTCGTAAAAAATAAATTCGTCTAGATATGTAGGTATATGTGCTGTAACTGGGTTAGCTCTGATTGATATATTGTCACACTGATATATAGGCAGCATTGGCAGATAGATGTTCAAATATTGGTTTAGCAATGTTTGGTACAGGATCACTTGTGTGCTTGTTCTAGGCAACAGTTGTATATTGGAATAGTGGTATGTTCATGGAAATCTACGATTCCGACATTGGATATTATTTCGGACTTTGGTACTATCTTATTTATTATTAATAATAATAATAATAAACTAGCATAATAGTTTGAATTTCTGCATCCAAAATGTCCTCTACATAATTATTATATAATAAATACTCTAATTGACGAAATTTAGCAATTAATGTATGATTATTAATTAATAAGCTTTATTGATCGTTCAACTCACATTTTTTCTTTTAAATTTCCGTTATGAACAAACGTAAGCAAATAATATGGAAAAAATATATCTTTGGCTCACAAACCTGAGAAACATAAATTCTTCTAAAACTTTGTATTTCAATAGTGATTTTGGTACTGTAAAAAATATTACAGTGAATTCTCCCTAATCCGAACTAATTAAAACAAAAATGTTTAAAAATGTAAAATGGGAAAACAATTTTACTTCATAATTAGCAAATATATTTTTTGTAATTAATTCACACCTATCTTCAGTAATTTTGCAAAAATACAACAATGGCATAAGTGGCATGATACAGATCAGTACCCATTAGTACCTCTTCCTGACTTTAATGGATTTCATTAGTTAGCTAAGGAGATCCTTCATCCAGCTCCTTTTTAGTTCTTGAAGGTTTTAGACGCTTATTTAACGTGTGCTCTACATGAGGACTGCGTGTGTGTTTTAGATCACAAATCATAATTCAGTAAAATATCTAAAAATCACATTCCCCAGAAGGATAACATGGCGTCCTCAAGCTTAGCAGTCGCGGTTTACGTTGAATAAGCTCCTAAAGCTCCTTTAAAAATAAATTAAATAACAAAAATTATAAATTTAATTACATAAAAATATTTTTACTGTAATTAATCATTGTTCAGGCAAGCATATTCAAGAAATTTATCTGTCAGATGATAACACGATAATATATTAAATACATTGTGAATTAAAATAGATGGGTAATGTGGTGTGATAGTTGACCTTAGATTAATATGTGGAGAAGATGGGAGGGGGGAAATGGGGAGGTTAACAATGAATCACATAACTATTTTTCGTGCAAAAAAACCACAACAAAACAGGCTAATTTTGAAATAAAGATAAAACTGCTTAAATTAATAATGTCAAATAATACCATGAAATATTTTTTTTACAGGATAGTGAAAACTAATGTAATTGTAGATTTATTACATTACAATTGTTCAAATTCGATCAATAATCAATTCTAGAAAGAAAAGAAATTTTAAAGCACCGATATTGAACAAATAATTAACAACTATTAGTATCGTAATAAAATCAGTGTTAAGCATATCTAAAATATGTGACGAACATAAATTAATTGTGGTATATTCACTTTACTTTTTCTAAGATAAAAGGTAAATGTTTTCCTCATTCTCATTTTCTTCACTGATTCTGAATGAACATTATTTTTCTCATATTACACTACTTATTTATCTAATCTGCCCAGCCCTAGTTAGAATACATAAGGATTTTAAGAACAAAATACACAAAGGAACTTCATATTTCTTATATCATTTTTATTTTGAAAAAAAATTATTAATTTATAATAAATTAACATCCAAAAAACAAACACGAATAAATATTTTTTGTTTATTTGCAGACCGCATCTCTCAGCCATCTTCTCCACATAAAATAGATGGGGGGGGGGGTGGACACCAACTTAATAAATTCTTGGAAACAAGGTAAACGAACAACAGACAGTAAGCAAGCATCGTCGAACCATTATATTTTAATTACGGTACAGGCAAGACGGAAAATGTGAGGTAACAGTAAAATTGGGCACTGGTTAGAAGATGTAATTAAGTTTCATATTATTACAGAGAATTATTCAAGGAGTCAACTTAAGAATTCCTCCAATCTTTCAGGTACTTTGTAAAGTCATGAATAAAAAAAAGTAGGTTGTTAAATTATTTAACGGATTCCTTTTAGGATTAGGGATAATTGGTTCATTAACTTCTGGGTTCCTGCCTAAAGCAATGTGTTTCTTTTACCTAATCGGATTAGTGTAACGCCAAAACAAGGCCTCCAAAAATATTTTCACTGGGCAGCTTTAGTTACTCAGGATTATTTATTCTAGTGATCGGTAACAACGTGTTGGGTAATTTGGCATTTTGCTAATTTAATTCTAAAAATAAATAATAGATTTAAATGTTAAACCGAAGAACAGTGGACTAAATAGCGAATTTAGTACGATATAATTCAAAACCATTTTATTCATTGTTTTTTCTGTGTAAAAATAAGGTTATGAAATTATAAAATCAATAAAGATTATCCTTAAAAAATAATGTATCAAAAAAATATAAAAAAAATGTTGTGTTACCATATATAAGCATATACTTCTCGGTGTCGGTAAATAAAAAAGCAATGGCTCAAAAAATTGTTGTGAGCAATTACTGTCAGCTCGCGATACTTTTTACATTATTCTTTTTCTCCCATTAATTAATATTTTGTCAAAAGAAGCAATTTAAACAATACATGATGATTTAAATAATGCCAACTTATTTTACAAATAAGTCCATGTATTTTTATAGACTGGAACTACCTATTCACAATGGAAATTAAAGCCATTATAGGGCTCCCTGCGAAAACCTCCACGGCGATGTATGCTCCGAGGAGGTACCGAGGTCTAGGCTTGATCCGCTGCCAATGGGAGGCTCCCCTACAACACTGGTCTATTGCTCCATCCATTTGGAAGTTGGGTCCCTCTGTCGCAAATGTAACAGAGTGCCGGAAACACCTGCACATCTGCTGGGGACAACTCCCTCCTCATAACACCCCAACGTTATAGAGTGAAGTACGAGTTAATGAAGCTCCTAAAAGAAAGAGATTTTGCCTTCTTTGACGAGGTCTACTGTGTAGATACGGATGGATCCTCAAGATATGCGGATACTGTTGCTTTTCCTAAGAAGGGGAAGTTGGCAACCATTCTGGATCTCACCGAGAGATATGAAAAAAATAACGACCTTGACCAGGAAAATAAGATAGATAGGGAAAAGAAGGAAATCTACGATAAATGTATCCCTTTCCTTGAGGAGAAGTTCCGTGAGGGCTTCGGAGAACGAGAATTCAACGTGAGAGGCCTCTGGTTCGGAGCCCGTGGAACGATTCCTAGCACAACTAGGAGCTTCATGGAGGAGCTCGGAGTCGATGTCCAGGACGTGGCTAGGATGACAGAGAATATAATACTCGACTCCCTGGGAATCATCCACCACCCCATGCATGGAAATTAATGTATTTATGGGCTATGTTATGAGTATCGGAGTTATCCAGAGGAGGGATGGCATGCATACATTGCATATCTTGTTTGTTGTATTATTTATTACTTTATTATTTTTATATTTTTAATATTTTGATATTTGTTACCTAGGGGAATTTGTCGATCAAATGAAATAAAAATTGAGAAATGGAACGGAAAGGAAAAAAGGAATAAATTGAAAAACTTGTATTTAGTGTGTAGACTGGTATTAATTGTAAAAGAAAACTGGGAAAAAAGTTTTTTTAATATTTTATTATATCATATAAAAATATGTAATTTATTTATGTCCGATCACGGATTGATTAGTATGCTGTGTAATGTAGTAACCCGATGTATTAGGGCAGCATGAATGAATAAAGCATTTCTTTCTCTTGGAGCTGATTTTTTAATTAAAAATTAGACATTATATATAGAATAGAAATATAACAACCACAAGACATTGTTAACACCCGTTTTAGTACTTCTTTTTAAATAGGTTAATATACAATGAATCACACTTTTCGTTCTAATTAGTCATATAATTTAAGAAGCTCCCAACGTAGTAGAACAACTGCAATACACTCTAAAAATACCAGGATTTTCCATTTCCGTTCTTATGGGCTGTAAAACCACTTGTGAATTCTGCATTTTCTCCAAAAATGCTATTGGATTTATGGACCATTCTTGAACATACTTCCTCGATTTTAGGTTTAGGATTACTACTGATTTAAATTATTATTAAGTTCTTGTTTTCAATAGAATGAGTTGAAATTATATTTTGACCTTTTGGAGAATATTAAATTAATATTTAGGAGCCAGTGAGCAGGGTAGCTAGTGATTAGTTTGACCAAGTTTATGGAATCGAATTCCATCCCAACTATTCAGTACTCACTCTAATTATGTGGATTTAAAGGTTTTAGTAAAAAATAAAAGGTGGCGAAAAAAATAACAGAATTTAATGTTTCAGGCATATTATATTATTTAAAAATATCAAGCCAGTAAATATTCAATAATATTAAACAACATGATTATTTGAAGGGTCCTATTGATGGAGAAAGAAAGTATTTAAATGTTTCATGATTCATAAATAGTTTATTGATGTTTATACAATCTGTTTCATAAAATTTAAAACGAATATTTAA